>NW_027513190.1:191946-251738 GCF_048772815.1 Callospermophilus lateralis | reverse complement strand
AAATACCAGCAAATATTTCTTCACCCAATCTTGATGATACTTGGTGGTAGTGATCGGGACACAAATCCCACTTGCCTCACCAAATTTTGTTCTTCTAGGTTGAAGCGTTCGTCTACAGTAGCAGTTTTATATTTAGGTTTCTCTCTGTTCTCTCCTATATAGATAGATGAATTTGGAACTCTAAATCCAACGTGGTTTGCAGTAGCTCTTTGAAACTTGACAAAATTAAGGAGTTCTCAGATTTGTCTCTATGGTTTGTTTCCTCTTCAAGTAGCCCTAGGCACAGACTGTGGAAAAGCACTTTCAATGAGAGAGTTTGCCAAGCTTCTAAGAAATAACGAGTTTCCGAAATACCAGCAAATATTTTTTCACCCAATCTTGATGATACTTGGTGTAATGATTAGTATACAAATCCCACTTGGCTTACCAAATTTTGTTCTTCTAGGTTGAAGCGTTCGTCTACAGTAGCAGTTTTTATATTTAGGTTTCCCTATGTTCTCTCCTATATAGATAGATGAATTTAGAACTCTAAATCCAACATGCTTTGTAGTAGCTCCTTGAAACTTGACAAAATAAAGGAGTTCTCAGTTTTGTATCTATGGTTTGTTTCCTCTTCAAGTAGCTCTAGGCACAGACTGTGGAAAAGCAATTTCATTGAGAGGGGTTGCCAAGCTTCTAAGAAATAACGAGTTTCCGAAATACCAGCAAATATTTTTTCACCCAATCTTGATGATACTTGTTGCTAATGATCAGTACACAAATCCCACTTGGCTCACCAAATTTTGTTCTTCTAGGTTGAAGCGTTCGTGTACAGTAGCAGTTTTTATATTTAGGTTTCCCTCTGTTCTCTCCTATATAGATAGATGAATTTGGAACTCTAAATCCAACATGGTTTGTAGTAGCTCTTTGAAACTTGACAAAATAAAGGAGTTCTCAGTTTTGTCTCTATGGTTTGTTTTCTCTTCAAGTAGCCCTAGGCACAGACTGTGGAAAAACACTTTCATTGAGAGGGGTTGCCAAGCTTCTAAGAAATAACGAGTTTCCGAAATACCACCAAATATTTTTTCACACAATCTTGTTGATACTTGGTGGTAATGATCAGTACACAAATCCCACTTGGCTCACCAAATTTTGTTCTTCTAGGTTGAAGCGTTCGTCTACAGTAGCAGTTTTTATATTTAGGTTTCTCTCTGTTCTCTCCTATATAGATAGATGAATTTGGAACTCTAAATCCAACCTGGTTTGTAGTAGCTCTTTGAAACTTGACAAAATAAAGGAGTTCTCAGTTTTGTCTCTATCGTTTGTTTCCTCTTCAAGTAGACCTAGGCCCAGACTGTGGAAAACACTTTCATTGAGAGGGGTTGCCAAGCTTCTAAGAAATAACGAGTTTCCGAAATACCAGCAAATATTTTTTCACCCAATCTTGATGATACTTGTTGCTAATGATCAGTACACAAATCCCACTTGGCTCACCAACTTTAGTTCTTCCAGGTTGAAGCGTTCGTGTACAGTAGCAGTTTTTATATTTAGGTTTCCCTCTGTTCTCTCCTATATAGATAGATGAATTTGGAACTCTAAATCCAACATGGTTTGTAGTAGCTCTTTGAAACTTGACAAAATAAAGGAGTTCTCAGTTTTGTCTCTATGGTTTGTTTCCTCTTCAAGTAGCCCTAGGCACAGACTGTGGAAAAACACTTTCATTGAGAGGGGTTGCCAAGCTTCTAAGAAATAACGAGTTTCCGAAATACCAGCAAGTATTTTTTCACCCAATCTTGTTGATACTTGGTGGTAATGATCAGTACACAAATCCCACTTGGCTCACCAAATTTAGTTCTTCTAGGTTGAAGCGTTCGTGTACAGTAGCAGTTTTTATATTTAGGTTTTTATCTGTTCTCTCCTATATAGATAGATGAATTTGGAACTCTAAATCCAACCTGGTTTGTAGTAGCTCTTTGAAACTTGACAAAATAAAGGAGTTCTCAGATTTGTCTCTATGGTTTGTTTCCTCTTCAAGTAGCCCTAGGCCCAGACTGTGGAAAAACACTTTCATTGAGAGGGGTTGCCAAGCGTCTAAGAAATAACGAGTTTCCGAAATACCAGCAAGTATTTTTCACCCAATCTTGATGATACTTGTTGCTAATGATCAGTACACAAATCCCACTTGGCTCTCCAAATTTAGTTCTTCCAGGTTGAAGCGTTCGTGTACAGTAGCAGTTTTTATATTTAGGTTTCCCTCTGTTCTCTCCTATATAGATAGATGAATTTGGAACTCTAAATCCAACATGGTTTGTAGTAGCTCTTTGAAACTTGACAAAATAAAGGAGTTCTCAGTTTTGTCGCTATGGTTTGTTTCCTCTTCAAGTAGCCCTAGGCACAGACTGTGGAAAAGCACTTTCATTGAGAGGGGTTGCCAAGCTTCTAAGAAATAACGAGTTTCCTGAATACCAGCAAATATTTTTTCACCCAATCTTGATGATACGTGATGTAATGAAAAGTACACAAATCCCACTTGGCTCACCAAATTTAGTTCTTCTAGGTTGAAGCGTTCGTGTACAGTAGCAGTTTTTATATTTAGGTTTCCCTATGTTCTCTCCTATACAGATAGATGAATTTGGAACTCTAAATCCAACATGGTTTTTAGTAGCTCTTTGAAACTTGACAAAATAAAGGAGTTCTCAGTTTTGTCTCTCTGGTTTGTTTCCTCTTCATGTAGCCCTATGAACAGACTGTGGAAAAGCACTTTCATTGAGATGAGTTGCCAAGCTTCTAAGAAATATCGAGTTTCCGAAATACCAGCAAATATTTTTTCACCCAAACTTGATGATACTTGGTGGTAATGATCAGCACACAAATCCCACTTGTCTAACCAATTTTTGTTCATCTAGGATGAAGCATTCGTGTACAGTAGCAGTTTTTATATTTAGGTTTCCCTCTGTTCTCTCCTATATAGATAGATGAATTTGGAACTCTAAATCAAACATGGTTTGTAGTAGCTCTTTGAAACTTGACAAAATAAAGGAGTTCTCAGTTTTGTCTCTATGGTTTGTTTCCTCTTAAAGTAGTCCTAGGCACAGACTGTGGAAAGCACTTTCATTGAGATTGGTTGCCAAGCTTCTAAGAAATAACGAGTTTCCGAAATACCAGCAAATATTTCTTCACCCAATCTTGATGATACTTGGTGGTAGTGATCAGTACACAAATCCCACTTTCCTCACCAAATTTTGTTCTTCTAGGTTGAAGCGTTCGTCTACAGTAGCAGTTTTATATTTAGGTTTCTCTCTGTTCTCTCCTATATAGATAGATGAATTTGGAACTCTAAATCCAACGTGGTTTGCAGTAGCTCTTTGAAACTTGACAAAATAAAGGAGTTCTCAGATTTGTCTCTATGGTTTGTTTCCTCTTCAAGTAGCCCTAGGCACAGACTGTGGAAAAGCACTTTCAATGAGAGAGTTTGCCAAGCTTCTAAGAAATAACGAGTTTCCGAAATACCAGCAAATATTTTTTCACCCAATCTTGATGATACTTGGTGGTAATGATTAGTATACACATCCCACTTGGCTTACCAAATTTTGTTCTTCTAGGTTGAAGCGTTCGTCTACAGTAGCAGTTTTTATATTTAGGTTTCCCTCTGTTCTCTCCGATATAGATAGATGAATTTAGAACACTAAATCCAACATGCTTTGTAGTAGCTCCTTGAAACTTGACAAAATAAAGGAGTTCTCAGTTTTGTCTCTATGGTTTGTTTCCTCTTCAAGTAGCCCTAGGCACAGACTGTGGAAAAGCAATATCATTGAGAGGGGTTGCCAAGCTTCTAAGAAATAACGAGTTTCCGAAATACCAGCAAATATTTCTTCACCCAATCTTGATGATACTTGGTGGTAGTGATCAGTACACAAATCCCACTTGCCTCACCAAATTTTGTTCTTCCAGGTTGAAGCGTTCGTCTACAGTAGCAGTTTTATATTTAGGTTTCTCTCTGTTCTCTCCTATATAGATAGATGAATTTGGAACTCTAAATCCAACGTGGTTTGCAGTAGCTCTTTGAAACTTGACAAAATAAAGGAGTTCTCAGATTTGTCTCTATGGTTTGTTTCCTCTTCAAGTAGCCCTAGGCACAGACTGTGGAAAAGCACTTTCAATGAGAGAGTTTGCCAAGCTTCTAAGAAATAACGAGTTTCCGAAATACCAGCAAATATTTTTCACCCAATCTTGATGATACTTGGTGGTAATGATTAGTATACAAACCCACTTGGCTTACCAAATTTTGTTCTTCTAGGTTGAAGCGTTCGTCTACAGTAGCAGTTTTTATATTTAGGTTTCCCTCTGTTCTCTCCTATATAGATAGATGAATTTAGAACTCTAAATCCAACATGCTTTGTAGTAGCTCCTTGAAACTTGACAAAATAAAGGATTTCTCAGTTTTGTCTCTATGGTTTGTTTCCTCTTCAAGTAGCTCTAGGCACAGACTGTGGAAAAGCAATTTCATTGAGAGGGGTTGCCAAGCTTCTAAGAAATAACGAGTTTCCGAAATACCAGCAAATATTTTTTCACCCAATCTTGATGATACTTGTTGCTAATGATCAGTACACAAATCCCACTTGGCTCTCCAAATTTAGTTCTTCCAGGTTGAAGCGTTCGTGTACAGTAGCAGTTTTTATATTTAGGTTTCCCTCTGTTCTCTCCTACATAGATAGATGAATTTGGAACTCTAAATCCAACATGGTTTGTAGTAGCTCTTTGAAACTTGACAAAATAAAGGAGTTCTCAGTTTTGTCTCTATGGTTTGTTTCCTCTTCATGTAGCCCTAGGCACAGACTGTGGAAAAACACTTTCATTGAGAGGGGTTGCCAAGCTTCTAAGAAATAACGAGTTTCCTGAATACCAGCAAATATTTTTTCACCCAATCTTGATGATACGTGATGGTAATGAAAAGTACACAAATCCCACTTGGCTCACCAAATTTTGTTTTGCTATGTTGAAGCCTTCGTTTACAGTAGCAGTTTTTATTTTCAGGTTTCACTCTGTTCTCTCCGATATAGATAGATGAATTTGGAACTCTAAATCCAACATGGTTTGTAGTAGCTCTTTGAAACATGGCAAAATAAAGGAGTTCTCAGTTTCGTCTCTATGGTTTGTTTCCTTTTAAAGTAGCCCTAGGCACAGACTGTGGAAAGCACTTTCATTGAGATCGGATGTCAAGCTTCTAAGAAATAAAGAGTTTCCGAAATACCACCAAATATTTTTCACACAATCTTGTTGATACTTGGTGGTAATGATCAGTACACAAATCCCACTTGGCTCACCAAATTTTGTTCTTCTAGGTTGAAGCGTTCGTCTACAGTAGCAGTTTTTATATTTAGGTTTCTCTCTGTTCTCTCCTATATAGATAGATGAATTTGGAACTCTAAATCCAACATGGTTTGTAGTAGCTCTTTGAAACTTGACAAAATAAAGGGTTCTCAGATTTGTCTCTTCTATGGTTTGTTTCCTCTTCAAGTAGCCCTAGGCACAGACTGTGGAAAAACACTTTCATTGAGAGGGGTTGCCAAGCTTCTAAGAAATAACGAGTTTCCGAAATACCAGCAAATATTTTTTCACCCAATCTTGATGATACTTGTTGCTAATGATCAGTACACAAATCCCACTTGGCTCACCAAATTTAGTTCTTCCAGGTTGAAGCGTTCGTGTACAGTAGCAGTTTTTATATTTAGGTTTCCCTCTGTTCTCTCCTATATAGATAGATGAATTTGGAACTCTAAATCCAACATGGTTTGTAGTAGCTCTTTGAAACTTGACAAAATAAAGGAGTTCTCAGTTTTGTCTCTATGGTTTGTTTCCTCTTCAAGTAGCCCTAGGCACAGACTGTGGAAAAACACTTTCATTGAGAGGGTTGCCAAGCTTCTAAGAAATAACGAGTTTCCGAAATACCAGCAAATATTTTTTCACCCAATCTTGTTGATACTTGGTGGTAATGATCAGTACACAAATCCCACTTGGCTCACCAAATTTAGTTCTTCTAGGTTGAAGCGTTCGTGTACAGTAGCAGTTTTTATATTTAGGTTTTTATCTGTTCTCTCCTATATAGATAGATGAATTTGGAACTCTAAATCCAACCTGGTTTGTAGTAGCTCTTTGAAACTTGACAAAATAAAGGAGTTCTCAGATTTGTCTCTATGGTTTGTTTCCTCTTCAAGTAGCCCTAGGCCCAGACTGTGGAAAAACACTTTCATTGAGAGGGGTTGCCAAGCGTCTAAGAAATACAAGTTTCCGAAATACCAGCAAGTATTTTTCACCCAATCTTGATGATACTTGTTGCTAGTGATCAGTACACAAATCCCACTTGGCTCTCCAAATTTAGTTCTTCCAGGTTGAAGCGTTCGTGTACAGTAGCAGTTTTTATATTTAGGTTTCCCTCTGTTCTCTCCTATATAGATAGATGAATTTGGAACTCTAAATCCAACATGGTTTGTAGTAGCTCTTTGAAACTTGACAAAATAAAGGAGTTCTCAGTTTTGTCGCTATGGTTTGTTTCCTCTTCAAGTAGCCCTAGGCACAGACTGTGGAAAAGCACTTTCATTGAGAGGGTTGCCAAGCTTCTAAGAAATAACGAGTTTCCTGAATACCAGCAAATATTTTTTCACCCAATCTTGATGATACGTGATGGTAATGAAAAGTACACAAATCCCACTTGGCTCACCAAATTTAGTTCTTCTAGGTTGAAGCGTTCGTGTACAGTAGCAGTTTTTATATTTAGGTTTCCCTATGTTCTCTCCTATACAGATAGATGAATTTGGAACTCTAAATCCAACATGGTTTGTAGTAGCTCTTTGAAACTTGACAAAATAAAGGAGTTCTCAGTTTTGTCTCTCTGGTTTGTTTCCTCTTCATGTAGCCCTATGAACAGACTGTGGAAAAGCACTTTCATTGAGATGAGTTGCCAAGCTTCTAAGAAATATCGAGTTTCTGAAATACCAGCAAATATTTTTTCACCCAAACTTGATGATACTTGGTGGTAATGATCAGCACACAAATCCCACTTGTCTAACCAATTTTTGTTCATCTAGGATGAAGCATTCGTGTACAGTAGCAGTTTTTATATTTAGGTTTCCCTCTGTTCTCTCCTATATAGATAGATGAATTTGGAACTCTAAATCAAACATGGTTTGTAGTAGCTCTTTGAAACTTGACAAAATAAAGGAGTTCTCAGTTTTGTCTCTATGGTTTGTTTCCTCTTAAAGTAGTCCTAGGCACAGACTGTGGAAAGCACTTTCATTGAGATTGGTTGCCAAGCTTCTAAGAAATAACGAGTTTCCGAAATACCAGCAAATATTTCTTCACCCAATCTTGATGATACTTGGTGGTAGTGATCAGTACACAAATCCCACTTTCCTCACCAAATTTTGTTCTTCTAGGTTGAAGCGTTCGTCTACAGTAGCAGTTTTATATTTAGGTTTCTCTCTGTTCTCTCCTATATAGATAGATGAATTTGGAACTCTAAATCCAACGTGGTTTGCAGTAGCTCTTTGAAACTTGACAAAATAAAGGAGTTCTCAGATTTGTCTCTATGGTTTGTTTCCTCTTCAAGTAGCCCTAGGCACAGACTGTGGAAAAGCACTTTCAATGAGAGAGTTTGCCAAGCTTCTAAGAAATAACGAGTTTCCGAAATACCAGCAAATATTTTTTCACCCAATCTTGATGATACTTGGTGGTAATGATTAGTATACACATCCCACTTGGCTTACCAAATTTTGTTCTTCTAGGTTGAAGCGTTCGTCTACAGTAGCAGTTTTTATATTTAGGTTTCCCTCTGTTCTCTCCGATATAGATAGATGAATTTAGAACACTAAATCCAACATGCTTTGTAGTAGCTCCTTGAAACTTGACAAAATAAAGGAGTTCTCAGTTTTGTCTCTATGGTTTGTTTCCTCTTCAAGTAGCCCTAGGCACAGACTGTGGAAAAGCAATATCATTGAGAGGGGTTGCCAAGCTTCTAAGAAATAACGAGTTTCCGAAATACCAGCAAATATTTCTTCACCCAATCTTGATGATACTTGGTGGTAGTGATCAGTACACAAATCCCACTTGCCTCACCAAATTTTGTTCTTCCAGGTTGAAGCGTTCGTCTACAGTAGCAGTTTTATATTTAGGTTTCTCTCTGTTCTCTCCTATATAGATAGATGAATTTGGAACTCTAAATCCAACGTGGTTTGCAGTAGCTCTTTGAAACTTGACAAAATAAAGGAGTTCTCAGATTTGTCTCTATGGTTTGTTCCCTCTTCATGTAGCCCTAGGCACAGACTGTGGAAAAGCACTTTCAATGAGAGAGTTTGCCAAGCTTCTAAGAAATAACGAGTTTCCGAAATACCAGCAAATATTTTTTCACCCAATCTTGATGATACTTGGTGGTAATGATTAGTATACAAACCCACTTGGCTTACCAAATTTTGTTCTTCTAGGTTGAAGCGTTCGTCTACAGTAGCAGTTTTTATATTTAGGTTTCCCTCTGTTCTCTCCTATATAGATAGATGAATTTAGAACTCTAAATCCAACATGCTTTGTAGTAGCTCCTTGAAACTTGACAAAATAAAGGATTTCTCAGTTTTGTCTCTATGGTTTGTTTCCTCTTCAAGTAGCTCTAGGCACAGACTGTGGAAAAGCAATTTCATTGAGAGGGGTTGCCAAGCTTCTAAGAAATAACGACTTTCCGAAATACCAGCAAATATTTTTTCACCCAATCTTGATGATACTTGTTGCTAATGATCAGTACACAAATCCCACTTGGCTCTCCAAATTTAGTTCTTCCAGGTTGAAGCGTTCGTGTACAGTAGCAGTTTTTATATTTAGGTTTCCCTCTGTTCTCTCCTACATAGATAGATGAATTTGGAACTCTAAATCCAACATGGTTTGTAGTAGCTCTTTGAAACTTGACAAAATAAAGGAGTTCTCAGTTTTGTCTCTATGGTTTGTTTCCTCTTCATGTAGCCCTAGGCACAGACTGTGGAAAAACACTTTCATTGAGAGGGGTTGCCAAGCTTCTAAGAAATAACGAGTTTCCTGAATACCAGCAAATATTTTTTCACCCAATCTTGATGATACGTGATGGTAATGAAAAGTACACAAATCCCACTTGGCTCACCAAATTTTGTTTTGCTATGTTGAAGCCTTCGTTTACAGTAGCAGTTTTTATTTTCAGGTTTCACTCTGTTCTCTCCGATATAGATAGATGAATTTGGAACTCTAAATCCAACATGGTTTGTAGTAGCTCTTTGAAACATGGCAAAATAAAGGAGTTCTCAGTTTCGTCTCTATGGTTTGTTTCCTTTTAAAGTAGCCCTAGGCACAGACTGTGGAAAGCACTTTCATTGAGATGGGATGTCAAGCTTCTAAGAAATAAAGAGTTTCCGAAATACCACCAAATATTTTTCACACAATCTTGTTGATACTTGGTGGTAATGATCAGTACACAAATCCCACTTGGCTCACCAAATTTTGTTCTTCTAGGTTGAAGCGTTCATCTACAGTAGCAGTTTTTATATTTAGGTTTCTCTCTGTTCTCTCCTATATAGATAGATGAATTTGGAACTCTAAATCCAACATGGTTTGTAGTAGCTCTTTGAAACTTGACAAAATAAAGGGGTTCTCAGATTTGTCTCTTCTATGGTTTGTTTCCTCTTCAAGTAGCCCTAGGCACAGACTGTGGAAAAACACTTTCATTGAGAGGGGTTGCCAAGCTTCTAAGAAATAACGAGTTTCCGAAATACCAGCAAATATTTTTTCACCCAAGTTTGATGATACTTGGTGGTAATGATCAGCACACAAATCCCACTTGGCTAACCAATTTTTGTTCATCTAGGATGAAGCATTCGTGTACAGTAGCAGTTTTTATATTTAGGTTTCCCTCTGTTCTCTCCTATATAGATAGATGAATTTGGAACTCTAAATCCAACATGGTTTGTAGTAGCTCTTTGAAACTTGACAAAATAAAGGAGTTCTCAGTTTTGTCTCTATGGTTTGTTTCCTCTTCAAGTAGCCCTAGGCACAGACTGTGGAAAAACACTTTCATTGAGAGGGGTTGCCAAGCTTCTAAGAAATAACGAGTTTCCGAAATACCACCAAATATTTTTTCACACAATCTTGTTGATACTTGGTGGTAATGATCAGTACACAAATCCCACTTGGCTCACCAAATTTTGTTCTTCTAGGTTCAAGCGTTCGTCTACAGTAGCAGTTTTTATATTTAGGTTTCTCTCTGTTCTCTCCTATATAGATAGATGAATTTGGAACTCTAAATACAACATGGTTTGTAGTAGCTCTTTGAAACTTGACAAAATAAAGGAGTTCTCAGTTTTGTCTCTATGGTTTGTTTCCTCTTCAAGTAGCCCTAGGCCCAGACTGTGGAAAAACACTTTCATTGAGAGGGGTTGCCAAGCTTCTAAGAAATAACGAGTTTCCGAAATACCAGCAAATATTTTTTCACCCAATCTTTATGATACTTGTTGCTAATGATCAGTACACAAATCCCACTTGGCTCTCCAAATTTAGTTCTTCCAGGTTGAAGCGTTCGTGTACAGTAGCAGTTTTTATATTTAGGTTTCCCTCTGTTCTCTCCTATATAGATAGATGAATTTGGAACTCTAAATCCAACATGGTTTGTAGTAGCTCTTTGAAACTTGAAAAAATAAAGGAGTTCTCAGTTTTGTCTCTATGGTTTGTTTCCTCTTCAAGTAGCCCTAGGCACAGACTGTGGAAAAACACTTTCATTGAGAGGGGTTGCCAAACTTCTATAAAATAACGAGTTTCCGAAATACCAGCAAATATTTTTTCACCCAATCTTGATGATACGTGATGGTAATGAAAAGTACACAAATCCCACTTGGCTCACCAAATTTAGTTCTTCTAGGTTGAAGCGTTCGTGTACAGTAGCAGTTTTTATATTTAGGTTTTTCTCTGTTCTCTCCTATATAGATAGATGAATTTGGAACTCTAAATCCAACCTGGTTTGTAGTAGCTCTTTGAAACTTGACAAAATAAAGGAGTTCTCAGATTTGTCTCTATGGTTTGTTTCCTCTTCAAGTAGCCCTAGGCCCAGACTGTGGAAAAACACTTTCATTGAGAGGGGTTGCCAAGCTTCTAAGAAATAACGAGTTTCCGAAATACCAGCAAATATTTTTTCACCCAATCTTGATGATACTTGTTGCTAATGATCAGTACACAAATCCCACTTGGCTCTCCAAATTTAGTTCTTCCAGGTTGAAGCGTTCGTGTACAGTAGCAGTTTTTATATTTAGGTTTCCCTCTGTTCTCTGATATATAGATAGATGAATTTGGAACTCTAAATCCAACATGGTTTGTAGTAGCTCTTTGAAACTTGACAAAATAAAGGAGTTCTCAGTTTTGTCTCTATGGTTTGTTTCCTCTTCAAGTAGCCCTAGGCACAGACTGTGGAAAAACACTTTCATTGAGAGGGGTTGCCAATTTCTAAGAAATAACGAGTTTCCGAAATACCAGCAAATATTTTTTCACACAATCTTGTTGATACTTGGTGGTCATGATCAGAACACAAAACCCACTTGGCTCACCAAATTTAGTTCTTCTAGGTTGAAGCGTTCATGTACAGTAGCAGTTTTTATATTTAGGTTTCCCTCTGTTCTCTCCTATATAGATAGATGAATTTGGAACTCTAAATCCATCATGGTTTGTAGTAGCTTGTTGAAACTTGACAAAATAAAGGAGTTCTCAGTTTTGTCTCTAAGGATTGTTTCCTCTTCAAGTAGCCCTAGGCACAGACTGTGGAAAGCACTTTCGTTGAGATGGGTTGCCAAGCTTCTAATAAATAACGAGTTTCCGAAATACCAGCAAATATTTTTCACACAATCTTGTTGATACTTGGTGGTAATGATCAGTACACAAATCCCACTTGGCTCAACAAATTTTGGTCTTCTAGGTTGAAGCGTTCGTCTACAGTAGCAGTTTTTATATTTACAGTTCTCTCTGTTCTCTCCTATATAGATAGATGAATTTGGAACTCTAAATCCAACATGGTTTGCAGTAGCTCTTTGAAACTTGACAAAATAAAGGTGTTCTCAGATTTGTCTCTATGGTTTGTTTCCTCATCAAGTAGCCCTAGGCACAGACTGTGGAAAAGCACTTTCATTGAGAGGGGTTCCCAAGCTTCTAAGAAATAACGAGTTTCCGAAATACCAGCAAATATTTTTTCACCCAATCTTGATGATACTTGGTGGTCATGATCAGTACACACATCCCACTTGGCTCACCAAATTTTGTTCTTCTAGGTTGAAGCGTTCGTCTACAGTAGCAGTTTTTATATTTAGGGTTCCCTCTGTTCTCTCCTATATAGAAAGATGAATTTGGAACTCTAAATACAACATGGTTTGTAGTAGCTCTTTGAAACTTGACAAAATAAAGGAGTTCTCTGATTTTTCTCTATGGTTTGTTTCCTCTTCAAGTAGCCCTAGGCACAGACTGTGGAAAAGCACTTTCATTGAGAGGGGTTGCCAAGCTTCTAAGATATAACGAGTTTCCGAAATACCAGCAAATATTTTTTCACCCAATCTTGATGATACTTGGTGGTAATGATCAGTTCACAAATCCCACTTGGCTCACCAAATTTTGTTCTTCTAGGTTGAAGCGTTCTTCTACAGTAGCAGTTTTTATATTTAGGTTTCCCTCTGTTCTCTCCTATATAGATAGATGAATTTGGAACTCTAAATCCAACATGGTTTGTAGTAGCTCTTTGAAACTTGACAAAATAAAGGAATTCACAGTTTTGTCTCTATGGTTTGTTTCCTCTTTAAGTAGCCCTAGGCAGAGACTCGGGAAAAGCACTTTCATTGAAAGGGGTTGCCAAGCTTCCAAGAAATAATGAGTTTCCAAAATACCAGCAAATATTTTTTCACACAATGTTGTTGATACTTGGTGGTAATGATCAGTACACAAATCCCACTTGGCTTACCAAATTTTGTTCTTCTATGTTGAAGCGTTCGTGTACAGTACCAGTTTTATATTTAGGTTCCCTCTGTTCTCTCCTATACAGATAGATGAATTTGGAACTCTAAATCCAACATGGTTTGTAGTAGCTCTTTGAAACTTGACAAAATAAAGGAGGTCTCAGATTTGTCTCTATGGTTTGTTTCCTCTTCAAGTAGCCCTAGGCACAGACTGTGGAAAAGCACTTTCATTGAGAGGGGTTCCCAAGCTTCTAAGAAATAACGAGTTTCCGAAATACCAGCAAATATTTTTTCACACAATCTTGTTGATACGTGGTGGTAATGATCAGTACACAAATCCCACTTGGCTCCCCAAATTTTGTTCTTCTAGGTTGAAGCGTTCGTCTACAGTAGCAGGTTTTATATTTAGGTTTCCCTCTGTTCTCTCCCATATAGATAGATGAATTTAGAACTCTAAATCCAACATGCTTTGTAGTAGCTCCTTGAAACTTGACAAAATAAAGGAGTTCTCAGTTTTGTCTCTATGGTTTGTTTCCTCTTCATGTAGCCCTAGGCACAGACTGTGGAAAGCAATTTCATTGAGATGGGTTGCCAAGCTTCTAAGAAATAACGAGTTTCCGAAATACCAGCAAATATTTTTTTACACAATCTTGTTGATACTTGGTGGTAATGATCAGTACACAAATCCCACTTGGCTCACCAAATTTTGGTCTTCTAGGTTGAAGCGTTCGTCTACAGTAGCAGTTTTTATATTTACATTTCTCTCTGTTCTATATAGATAGATGAATTTGGAACTCTAAATCCAACATGGTTTGCAGTAGCTCTTTGAAACTTGACAAAATAAAGGAGCTCTCAGATTTGTCTCTATGGTTTGTTTCCTCATCAAGTAGCCCTAGGCACAGACTGTGGAATAGCACTTCATTGAGAGGGGTCCCCAAGCTTCTAAGAAATAACGAGTTTCCGAAATACCAGCAAATATTTTTCACCCAATCTTGATGATACTTGGTGGTCATGATCAGTACACAAATCCCACTTGGCTCACCAAATTTTGTTCTTCTAGGTTGAAGCGTTCGTCTACAGTAGCAGTTTTTATATTTAGGATTCCCTCTGTTCTCTCCTATATAGAAAGATGAATTTGGAACTCTAAATCCAACATGGTTTGTAGTAGCTCTTGAAACTTGACAAAATAAAGGAGTTCTCAGTTTTGTCGCTATGGTTTGTTTCCTCTTCAAGTAGCCAAGGCACAGACTGTGGAAAAGCACTTTCATTGAAATGGGTTGCCAATTTCTAAGAAATAACGAGTTTCCGAAATACCAGCAAATATTTTTTCACACAATCTTGTTGATACTTGGTGGTCATGATCAGAACACAAAACCCACTTGGCTCACCAAATTTAGTTCTTCTAGGTTGAAGCGTTCATGTACAGTAGCAGTTTTTATATTTAGGTTTCCCTCTGTTCTCTCCTATATAGATAGATGAATTTTGGAACTCTAAATCCATCATGGTTTGTAGTAGCTTGTTGAAACTTGACAAAATAAAGGAGTTCTCAGTTTTGTCTCTAAGGATTGTTTCCTCTTCAAGTAGCCCTAGGCACAGACTGTGGAAAGCACTTTCGTTGAGATGGGTTGCCAAGCTTCTAATAAATAACGAGTTTCCGAAATACCAGCAAATATTTTTCACACAATCTTGTTGATACTTGGTGGTAATGATCAGTACACAAATCCCACTTGGCTCAACAAATTTTGGTCTTCTAGGTTGAAGCGTTCGTCTACAGTAGCAGTTTTTATATTTACAGTTCTCTCTGTTCTCTCCTATATAGATAGATGAATTTGGAACTCTAAATCCAACATGGTTTGCAGTAGCTCTTTGAAACTTGACAAAATAAAGGTGTTCTCAGATTTGTCTCTATGGTTTGTTTCCTCATCAAGTAGCCCTAGGCACAGACTGTGGAAAAGCACTTTCATTGAGAGGGGTTCCCAAGCTTCTAAGAAATAACGAGTTTCCGAAATACCAGCAAATATTTTTTCACCCAATCTTGATGATACTTGGTGGTCATGATCAGTACACACATCCCACTTGGCTCACCAAATTTTGTTCTTCTAGGTTGAAGCGTTCGTCTACAGTAGCAGTTTTTATATTTAGGGTTCCCTCTGTTCTCTCCTATATAGAAAGATGAATTTGGAACTCTAAATACAACATGGTTTGTAGTAGCTCTTTGAAACTTGACAAAATAAAGGAGTTCTCTGATTTTTCTCTATGGTTTGTTTCCTCTTCAAGTAGCCCTAGGCACAGACTGTGGAAAAGCACTTTCATTGAGAGGGGTTGCCAAGCTTCTAAGATATAACGAGTTTCCGAAATACCAGCAAATATTTTTTCACCCAATCTTGATGATACTTGGTGGTAATGATCAGTTCACAAATCCCACTTGGCTCACCAAATTTTGTTCTTCTAGGTTGAAGCGTTCGTCTACAGTAGCAGTTTTTATATTTAGGTTTCCCTCTGTTCTCTCCTATATAGATAGATGAATTTGGAACTCTAAATCCAACATGGTTTGTAGTAGCTCTTTGAAACTTGACAAAATAAAGGAATTCACAGTTTTGTCTCTATGGTTTGTTTCCTCTTTAAGTAGCCCTAGGCAGAGACTCGGGAAAAGCACTTTCATTGAAAGGGGTTGCCAAGCTTCCAAGAAATAATGAGTTTCCAAAATACCAGCAAATATTTTTTCACACAATGTTGTTGATACTTGGTGGTAATGATCAGTACACAAATCCCACTTGGCTTACCAAATTTTGTTCTTCTATGTTGAAGCGTTCGTGTACAGTACCAGTTTTTATATTTAGGTTTCCCTCTGTTCTCTCCTATACAGATAGATGAATTTGGAACTCTAAATCCAACATGGTTTGTAGTAGCTCTTTGAAACTTGACAAAATAAAGGAGGTCTCAGATTTGTCTCTATGGTTTGTTTCCTCTTCAAGTAGCCCTAGGCACAGACTGTGGAAAAGCACTTTCATTGAGAGGTGTTCCCAAGCTTCTAAGAAATAACGAGTTTCCGAAATACCAGCAAATATTTTTTCACACAATCTTGTTGATACGTGGTGGTAATGATCAGTACACAAATCCCACTTGGCTCCCCAAATTTTGTTCTTCTAGGTTGAAGCGTTCGTCTACAGTAGCAGGTTTTATATTTAGGTTTCCCTCTGTTCTCTCCCATATAGATAGATGAATTTGGAACTCTAAATCCAACATGGTTTGTAGTAGCTCTTTGAAACTTGAAAAAATAAAGGAGTTCTCAGTTTTGTCGCTATGGTTTGTTTCCTCTTCAAGTAGCCCTAGGCACAGACTGTGGAAAAGCACTTTCATTGAGAGGGGTTCCCAAGCTTCTAAGAAATAACGAGTTTCCGAAATTCCAGCAAATATTTTTTCACCCAATCTTGATGATACGTGGTGGTAATGATCAGTACACAAGTCCCACTTGGCTCACCAAATTTTGTTCTTCTAGGTTGAAGCGTTCGTCTACAGTAGCAGTTTTTATATTTAGGTTACACTCTGTTCTCTCATATATAGATAGATAAATTTGGAACTCTAAATCCAACATGGTTTGTAGTAGCTCTTTGAAACTTGACAAAATAAAGGAGATCTCAGTTTTGTCTCTATGATTTGTTTCCTCTTCAAGTAGCCCTAGGCACAGACTGTGGAAAGCACTTTCATTGAGATGGGTTGTCAAGCTTCTAAGAAATAACGAGTTTCCGAAATACCAGCAAATATTTTTTCACACAATCTTGTTGATACTTGGTGGTAATGATCAGTACACAAATCCCACTTGGCTCACCAAATTTGGTCTTCTAGGTTGAAGCGTTCGTCTACAGTAGCAGTCTTTATATTTAGGTTTCTCTCTGTTCTCTCCTATATAGATAGATGAATTTGAAACTCTAAATCCAATATGGTTTGTAGTAGCTCTTTGAAACTTGACAAAATAAAGGAGTTCTCAGATTTGTCTCTATGGTTTGTTTCCTCTTCAAGTAGCCCTAGGCACAGACTGTGGAAAGCACTTTCATTGAGATGGGTTGCCAAGCTTCTAAGAAATAACGAGTTTCGGAAATACCAGCAAATATTTTTTCAACCAAACTTGATGATACTTGGTGGTAATGATTAGTATACAAATCCCACTTGGCTTACCAAATTTTGTTCTTCTAGGTTGAAGCGTTCGTCTACAGTAGCATTTTTTATATTTAGGTTTCCCTCTGTTCTCTCCTATATAGAAAGATGAATTTGGAACTATAAATCCAACATGCTTTGTAGTAGCTCCTTGAAACTTGACAAAATAAAGGAGTTTTCAGTTTTGTCTCTCTGGTTTGTTTCCTCTTCATGTAGCCCTAGGAACAGACTGTGGAAAAGCACTTTCATTGAGATGGGTTGCCAAGCTTCTAAGAAATATCGAGTTTCCGAAATACCAGCAAATATTTTTTCACCCAAACTTGATGATACTTGGTGGTAATGATCAGCACACAAATCCCACTTGGCTAACCAATTTTTGTTCATCTAGGATGAAGCATTCGTGTACAGTAGCAGTTTTTATATTTAGGTTTCCCTCTGTTCTCTCCTATATAGATTGATGAATTTGAAACACTAAATCCAACATGGTTTGTAGTAGCTCTTTGAAACTTGACAAAATAAAGGAGTTCTCAGTTTTGTCTCTATGGTTTGTTTCCTCTTCAAGTAGCCCTAGGCACAGACTGTGGAAAAGCACTTTCATTGAGAGGGGTTCACAAGCTTCTAAGAAATAACGAGTTTCCGAAATACCAGCAAATATTTTTTCACCCAATTTTGATGATACTTGGTGGTAATGATCAGTACACAAATCCCACTTGGCTCACCAAATTTAGTTCTTCTAGGTTGAAGCGTTCGTGTACAGTAGCAGTTTTCATATTTAGGTTTCCCTATGTTCTCTCCTATAGAGATAGATGAATTTGGAACTCTAAATCCAACATGGTTTGTAGTAGCTCTTTGAAACTTGACAAAATAAAGGAGTTCTCAGATTTGTCTCTATGGTTTGTTTCCTCTTCAAATAGCCCTAGGAACAGACTGTGGAAAAGCACTTTCAATGAGAGAGTTTGCCAAGCTTCTAAGAAATAACGAGTTTCCGAAATACCAGCAAATATTTTTTCACCCAATCTTGATGATACTTGGTGGTAATGATTTGTATACAAATCCCACTTGGCTTACCAAATTTTGTTCTTCTAGGTTGAAGCGTTCGTCTACAGTAGCAGTTTTTATATTTAGACTTCCCTCTGTTCTTACCTATATAGATAGATGAATTTAGAACTCTAAATCCAACATGCTTTGTAGTAGCTCCTTGAAACTTGACAAAATAAAGGAGTTCTCAGTTTTGTCTCTATGGTTTGTTTCCTCTTTAAGTAGCCCTAGGCAGAGACTCGGGAAAAGCACTTTCATTGAAAGGGGTTGCCAAGCTTCCAAGAAATAATGAGTTTCCAAAATACCAGCAAATATTTTTTCACACAATGTTGTTGATACTTGGTGGTAATGATCAGTACACAAATCCCACTTGGCTTACCAAATTTTGTTCTTCTATGTTGAAGCGTTCGTGTACAGTACCAGTTTTTATATTTAGGTTTCCCTCTGTTGTCTCCTATACAGATAGATGAATTTGGAACTCTAAATCCAACATGGTTTGTAGTAGCTCTTTGAAACTTGACAAAATAAAGGAGGTCTCAGATTTGTCTCTATGGTTTGTTTCCTCTTCAAGTAGCCCTAGGCACAGACTGTGGAAAAGCACTTTCATTGAGAGGGGTTCCCAAGCTTCTAAGAAATAACGAGTTTCCGAAATACCAGCAAATATTTTTTCACACAATCTTGTTGATACGTGGTGGTAATGATCAGTACACAAATCCCACTTGGCTCCCCAAATTTTGTTCTTCTAGGTTGAAGCGTTCGTCTACAGTAGCAGGTTTTATATTTAGGTTTCCCTCTGTTCTCTCCCATATAGATAGATGAATTTGGAACTCTAAATCCAACATGGTTTGTAGTAGCTCTTTGAAACTTGAAAAAATAAAGGAGTTCTCAGTTTTGTCGCTATGGTTTGTTTCCTCTTCAAGTAGCCCTAGGCACAGACTGTGGAAAAGCACTTTCATTGAGAGGGGTTCCCAAGCTTCTAAGAAATAACGAGTTTCCGAAATTCCAGCAAATATTTTTTCACCCAATCTTGATGATACGTGGTGGTAATGATCAGTACACAAGTCCCACTTGGCTCACCAAATTTTGTTCTTCTAGGTTGAAGCGTTCGTCTACAGTAGCAGTTTTTATATTTAGGTTACACTCTGTTCTCTCATATATAGATAGATAAATTTGGAACTCTAAATCCAACATGGTTTGTAGTAGCTCTTTGAAACTTGACAAAATAAAGGAGATCTCAGTTTTGTCTCTATGATTTGTTTCCTCTTCAAGTAGCCCTAGGCACAGACTGTGGAAAGCACTTTCATTGAGATGGGTTGTCAAGCTTCTAAGAAATAACGAGTTTCCGAAATACCAGCAAATATTTTTTCACACAATCTTGTTGATACTTGGTGGTAATGATCAGTACACAAATCCCACTTGGCTCACCAAATTTGGTCTTCTAGGTTGAAGCGTTCGTCTACAGTAGCAGTCTTTATATTTAGGTTTCTCTCTGTTCTCTCCTATATAGATAGATGAATTTGAAACTCTAAATCCAATATGGTTTGTAGTAGCTCTTTGAAACTTGACAAAATAAAGGAGTTCTCAGATTTGTCTCTATGGTTTGTTTCCTCTTCAAGTAGCCCTAGGCACAGACTGTGGAAAGCACTTTCATTGAGATGGGTTGCCAAGCTTCTAAGAAATAACGAGTTTCGGAAATACCAGCAAATATTTTTTCAACCAAACTTGATGATACTTGGTGGTAATGATTAGTATACAAATCCCACTTGGCTTACCAAATTTTGTTCTTCTAGGTTGAAGCGTTCGTCTACAGTAGCATTTTTTATATTTAGGTTTCCCTCTGTTCTCTCCTATATAGAAAGATGAATTTGGAACTATAAATCCAACATGCTTTGTAGTAGCTCCTTGAAACTTGACAAAATAAAGGAGTTTTCAGTTTTGTCTCTCTGGTTTGTTTCCTCTTCATGTAGCCCTAGGAACAGACTGTGGAAAAGCACTTTCATTGAGATGGGTTGCCAAGCTTCTAAGAAATATCGAGTTTCCGAAATACCAGCAAATATTTTTTCACCCAAACTTGATGATACTTGGTGGTAATGATCAGCACACAAATCCCACTTGGCTAACCAATTTTTGTTCATCTAGGATGAAGCATTCGTGTACAGTAGCAGTTTTTATATTTAGGTTTCCCTCTGTTCTCTCCTATATAGATTGATGAATTTGAAACACTAAATCCAACATGGTTTGTAGTAGCTCTTTGAAACTTGACAAAATAAAGGAGTTCTCAGTTTTGTCTCTATGGTTTGTTTCCTCTTCAAGTAGCCCTAGGCACAGACTGTGGAAAAGCACTTTCATTGAGAGGGGTTCACAAGCTTCTAAGAAATAACGAGTTTCCGAAATACCAGCAAATATTTTTTCACCCAATTTTGATGATACTTGGTGGTAATGATCAGTACACAAATCCCACTTGGCTCACCAAATTTAGTTCTTCTAGGTTGAAGCGTTCGTGTACAGTAGCAGTTTTCATATTTAGGTTTCCCTATGTTCTCTCCTATAGAGATAGATGAATTTGGAACTCTAAATCCAACATGGTTTGTAGTAGCTCTTTGAAACTTGACAAAATAAAGGAGTTCTCAGATTTGTCTCTATGGTTTGTTTCCTCTTCAAATAGCCCTAGGAACAGACTGTGGAAAAGCACTTTCAATGAGAGAGTTTGCCAAGCTTCTAAGAAATAACGAGTTTCCGAAATACCAGCAAATATTTTTTCACCCAATCTTGATGATACTTGGTGGTAATGATTTGTATACAAATCCCACTTGGCTTACCAAATTTTGTTCTTCTAGGTTGAAGCGTTCGTCTACAGTAGCAGTTTTTATATTTAGACTTCCCTCTGTTCTTACCTATATAGATAGATGAATTTAGAACTCTAAATCCAACATGCTTTGTAGTAGCTCCTTGAAACTTGACAAAATAAAGGAGTTCTCAGTTTTGTCTCTATGGTTTGTTTCCTCTTCAAGTAGCCCTAGGCACAGACTGTGGAAAAGCAATTTCATTGAGAGGGGTTGCCAAGCTTCTAAGAAATAACGAGTTTCCGAAATACCAGCAAATATTTCTTCACCCAATCTTGATGATACTTGTTGCTAATGATCAGTACACAAATCCCACTTGGCTCACCAAATTTTGTTCTTCTAGGTTGAAGCGTTCGTGTACAGTAGCAGTTTTTATATTTAGGTTTCCCTCTGTTCTCTCCTATACAAATAGATGAATTTGGAACTCTAAATCCAACATGGTTTGTAGTAGCTCATTGAAACTTGACAAAATAAAGGAGTTCTTAGTTTTGTCTCTATGGTTTGTTTCCTCTTCAAGTAGCCCTAGGCACAGACTGTGGAAAAATACTTTCATTGAGAGGGGTTGCCAAGCTTCTAAGAAATAACGAATTTCCGAAATACCAGCAAATATTTTTTCACCCAATCTTGATATTACGTGATGGTAATGAAAAGTACACAAATCCCACTTGGCTCACCAAATTTTGTTTTGCTACGTTGAAGCCATCGTTTACAGTAGCAGTTTTTATTTTCAGGTTTCACTCTGTTCTCTCCTATATAGATAGATGAATTTGGAACTCTAAATCCAACATGGTTTGTAGTAGCTCTTTGAAACTTGGCAAAATAAACGAGTTCTCAATTTTGTCTCTGTGGTTTGTTTCCTTTTAAAGTAGCCCTAGGCACAGACTGTGGAAAGAACTTTCATTGAGATGGGTTGTCAAGCTTCTAAGAAATAACGAGTTTCCGAAATACCAGCAAATATTTCTTCACCCAATCTTGATGATACTTGGTGGTACTGATCAGTACACAAATCCCACTTGCCTCACCAAATTTTGTTCTTCTAGGTTGAAGCGTTCGTCTACAGTAGCAGTTTTATATTTAGGTCTCCCTCTGTTCTCTCCTATATAGATAGATGAATTTGGAACTCTAAATCCAACGTGGTTTGCAGTAGCTCTTTGAAACTTGACAAAATAAAGGAGTTCTCAGATTTGTCTCTATGGTTTGTTTCCTCTTCAAATAGCCCTAGGCACAGACTGTGGAAAAGCACTTTCAATGAGAGAGTTTGCCAAACTTCTAAGAAATAACGAGTTTCCGAAATACCAGCAAATATTTTTTCACCCAATCTTGATGATACTTGGTGGTAATGATTTGTATACAAATCCCACTTGGCTTACCAAATTTTGTTCTTCTAGGTTGAAGCGTTCCTCTACAGTAGCAGTTTTTATATTTAGATTTCCATCTGTTCTCTCCTATATAGATAGATGAATTTAGAACTCTAAATCCAACATGCTTTGTAGTAGCTCCTTGAAACTTGACAAAACAAAGGAGTTCTCAGTTTTGTCTCTATGGTTTGTTTCCTCTTCAAGTAGCCCTAGGCACAGACTGTGGAAAGCAATTTCATTGAGATGGGTTGCCACGCTTCTAAGAAATAACGAGTTTCCGAAATACCAGCAAATATTTTTTTACACAATCTTGTTGATACTTGGTGGTAATGATCAGTACACAAATCCCACTTGGCTCACCAAATTTTGGTCTTCTAGGTTGAAGCGTTCGTCTACAGTAGCAGTTTTTATATTTACATTTCTCTCTGTTCTATATAGATAGATGAATTTGGAACTCTAAATCCAACATGGTTTGCAGTAGCTCTTTGAAACTTGACAAAATAAAGGAGCTCTCTGATTAGTCTCTATGGTTTGTTTCCTCATCAAGTAGCCCTAGGCACAGACTGTGGAATAGCACTTTCATTGAGAGGGGTCCCCAAGCTTCTAAGAAATAACGAGTTTCCGAAATACCAGCAAATATTTTTCACCCAATCTTGATGATACTTGGTGGTCATGATCAGTACACAAATGCCACTTGGATCACCAAATTTTGTTCTTCTAGGTTGAAGCGTTCGTCTACAGTAGCAGTTTTTATATTTAGGGTTCCCTCTGTTCTCTCCTATATAGAAAGATGAATTTGGAACTCTAAATCCAACATGGTTTGTAGTAGCTCTTTGAAACTTGACAAAATAAAGGAGTTCTCAGTTTTGTCGCTATGGTTTGTTTCCTCTTCAAGTAGCCCAAGGCACAGACTGTGGAAAAGCACTTTCATTGAGAGGGGTTGCCAATTTCTAAGAAATAACGAGTTTCCGAAATACCAGCAAATATTTTTTCACACAATCTTGTTGATACTTGGTGGTCATGATCAGAACACAAAACCCACTTGGCTCACCAAATTTAGTTCTTCTAGGTTGAAGCGTTCATGTACAGTAGCAGTTTTTATATTTAGGTTTCCCTCTGTTCTCTCCTATAAAGATAGATGAATTTGGAACTCTAAATCCAACGTGGTTTGCAGTAGCTCTTTGAAAATTGACAAAATAAAGGAGTTCTCAGATTTGTCTCTATGGTTTGTTTCCTCTTCAAGTAGCCCTAGGCACAGACTGTGGAAAAGCACTTTGATTGAGAGGGGTTCCCAATCTTCTAAGAAATAACGAGTTTCCGAAATACCAGCAAATATTTTTTCAACCAATCTTGATGATACTTGGTGGTAATGATGAGTACACAAATCCCACTTGGCTTACCAAATTTTGTTCTTCTAGGTTGAAGCGTTCCTGTACAGTACCAGTTTTTATATTTAGGTTTCCCTCTGTTCTCTCCTATACAGATAGATGAATTTGGAACTCTAAACCCAACATGGTTTGTAGTAGCTCTTTGAAACTTGACAAAATAAAGGAGTTCTCAGTTTTGTCTCTATGGTTTGTTTCCTCTTCAAGTAGCCCTAGGCACAGACTGTGGAAAGCACTTTCATTGAGAGGGGTTCCCAAGCTTCTAAGAAATAACGAGTTTCCGAAATTCCAGCAAATATTTTTTCACCCAATCTTGATGATACGTGGTGGTAATGATCAGTACACAAGTCCCACTTGGCTCACCAAATTTTGTTCTTCTAGGTTGAAGCGTTCGTCTACAGTAGCAGTTTTTATATTTAGGTTTCACTCTGTTCTCTCATATATAGATAGATAAATTTGGAACTCTAAATCCAACATGGTTTGTAGTAGCTCTTTGAAACTTGACAAAATAAAGGAGATCTCAGTTTTGTCTCTATGGTTTGTTTCCTTTTCAAGTAGCCCTAGGCACAGACTGTGGAAAATCACTTTCATTGAGAGGGGTTCCCAAGCTTCTAAGAAATAACGAGTTTCCGAAATACCAGCAAATATTTTTTGTCAACCAATCTTGATGATACTTGGTGGTAATGATCAGTACACAAATCCCACTTGGCTTACCAAATTTTGTTCTTCGAGGTTGAAGCGTTCGTGTACAGTAGCAGTTTTTATATTTAGGATTCCCTCTGTTCTCTCCTATACAGATAGATGAATTTGGAACTCTAAATCCAACATGGTTTGTAGTAGCTCTTTGAAACTTGACAAAATAAAAGAGTTCTCAGTTTTGTCTCTATGGTTTGTTTCCTCTTAAAGTAGCCCTAGGCACAGACTGTGGAAAGCACTTTCATTGAGATTGGTTGCCAAGCTTCTAAGAAATAACGAGTTTCCGAAATACCAGCAAATATCTCCTCACCCAATCTTGATGATACTTGGTGGTAGTGATCAGTACACAAATCCCACTTGCCTCACCAAATTTTGTTCTTCTAGGTTGAAGCGTTCGTCTACAGTAGCAGTTTTATATTTAGGTTTCAGTCTGTTCTCTCCCATATAGATAGATGAATTTGGAACACTAAATCCAACATGGTTTGTAGTAGCTCTTTGAAACTTGACAAAATAAAGGAGTTCTCAGTTTTGTCTCTATGGTTTGTTTCCTCTTCAAGTAGCCCTAAGCACAGACTGTGGAAAAGCACTTTCATTGAGAGGGGTTGCCAAGCTTCTAAGAAATTACGAGTTTCCGAAATACCAGCAAATATTTTTTCACCCAATCTTGATGATACTTGGTGCTAATGATCAGTACACAAATCCCACTTGGCTCACCAAATTTTGTTCTTCTAGGTTGAAGCGTTCGTCTACAGTAGCAGTTTTTATATTTAGGTTCCCCTCTGTCCTCTCCTATATAGAAAGATGAATTTGGAACTCTAAATCCAATATGGTTTGTAGTAGCTCTTTGAAACTTGACAAAATAAAGGAGTTCTCAGTTTTGTCACTATGGTTTGTTTCCTCTTCAAGTAGCCCTAGGCACAGACTGTGGAAAAGCACTTTCATTGAGAGGGGTTCCCAAGCTTCTAAGAAATAACGAGTTTCCGAAATTCCAGCAAATATTTTTTCACCCAATCTTGATGATACGTGGTGGTAATGATCAGTACACAAGTCCCACTTGGCTCACCAAATTTTGTTCTTCTAGGTTGAAGCGTTCGTCTACAGTAGCAGTTTTTATATTTAGGATTCACTCTGTTCTCTCATATATAGATAGATAAATTTGGAACTCTAAATCCAACATGGTTTGTAGTAGCTCTTTGAAACTTGACAAAATAAAGGAGATCTCAGTTTTGTCTCTATGATTTGTTTCCTCTTCAAGTAGCCCTAGGCACAGACTGTGAAAGCACTTTCATTGAGATGGGTTGTCAAGCTTCTAAGAAATAACGAGTTTCCGAAATACCAGCAAATATTTTTTCACACAATCTTGTTGATACTTGGTGGTAATGATCAGTACACAAATCCCACTTGGCTCACCAAATTTGGTCTTCTAGGTTGAAGCGTTCGTCTACAGTAGCAGTCTTTATATTTAGGTTTCTCTCTGTTCTCTCCTATATAGATAGATGAATTTGAAACTCTAAATCCAATATGGTTTGTAGTAGCTCTTTGAAACTTGACAAAATAAAGGAGTTCTCAGATTTGTCTCTATGGTTTGTTTCCTCTTCAAGTAGCCCTAGGCACAGACTGTGGAAAGCACTTTCATTGAGATGGGTTGCCAAGCTTCTAAGAAATAACAAGTTTCGGAAATACCAGCAAATATTTTTTCAACCAAACTTGATGATACTTGGTGGTAATGATTAGTATACAAATCCCACTTGGCTTACCAAATTTTGTTCTTCTAGGTTGAAGCGTTCGTCTACAGTAGCAGTTTTTATATTTAGGTTTCCCTCTGTTCTCTCCTATATAGAAAGATGAATTTGGAACTATAAATCCAACATGCTTTGTAGTAGCTCCTTGAAACTTGACAAAATAAAGGAGTTCTCAGTTTTGTCTCTATGGTTTGTTTCCTCTTCAAGTATCCCTAGGCACAGACTGTGGAAAAGCACTTTCAATGAGAGGGGTTGCCAAGCTTCTAAGACATAACGAGTTTACGAAATACCAGCAAATATTTTTTCACCCAATCTTGATGATACTTGTTGCTAATGATCAGTACACAAATCTCACTTGGCTCACCAAATGTAGTTCTTCAAGGTTGAAGCGTTCGTGTACAGTAGCAGTTTTTATATTTAGTTTTCCCTCTGTTCTCTCCTATATAGATAGATAAATTTGGAACTCTAAATCCAACATGCTTTGTAGTAGCTCCTTGAAACTTGACAAAATAAAGGAGTTCTCAGTTTTGTCTCTCTGGTTTGTTTCCTCTTCATATAGCCCTAGGAACAGACTGTGGAAAAGCACTTTCATTGAGATGGGTTGCCAAGCTTCTAAGAAATATCGAGTTTCCTATATACCAGCAAATATTTTTTCACCCAAATTGATGATACTTGGTGGTAATGATCAGCACACAAATCCCACTTGGCTAACCAATTTTTGTTCATCTAGGATGAAGCATTCGTGTACAGTAGCAGTTTTTATATTTAGGTTTCCCTCTGTTCTCTCCTATATAGATAGATGAATTTGAAACACTAAATCCAACATGGTTTGTAGTAGCTCTTTGAAACTTGACAAAATAATGGAGTTCTCAGTTTTGTCTCTATGGTTTGTTTCCTCTTCAAGTAGCCCTAGGCACAGACTGTGGAAAAGCACTTTCATTGAGAGGGGTTGACAAGCTTCTAAGAAATAACGAGTTTCCGAAATACCAGCAAATATTTTTTCACCCAATCTTGATGATAGTTGGTGGTAATGATTAGTATACAAATCCCACTTGGCTTACCAAATTTTGTTCTTGTAAATTGAAGCGTTCGTCTACAGTAGCAGTTTTATATTTAGGTTTCTCTCTGTTCTCTCCTATATAGATAGATGAATTTGGAACTCTAAATCCAATGTGGTTTGCAGTAGCTCTTTGAAACTTGACAAAATAAAGGAGTTCTCAGTTTTGTCTCTATGGTTTGTTTCCTCTTCAAGTACCCTAGGCACAGACTGTGGAAAGCACTTTCATTGAGATGGGTTGCAAGGTTCTAAGAAATAACGAGTTTCCGAAATACCAGCAAATATTTTTTCACACAATCTTGTTGATACGTGGTGGTAATGATCAGTGCACAATTCCCACTTGGCTCACCAAATTTTGTTCTTCTAGGTTGAAGCGTTCGTCTACAGTAGCAGTTTTATATTTAGGTTTGTCTCTGTTCTCTCCTATATAGATAGATGAATTTGGAACTCTAAATCCAACGTGGTTTGCAGTAGCTCTTTGACAATTGACAAAATAAAGGAGTTCTCAGATTTGTCTCTATGGTTTGTTTCCTCTTCAAGTAGCCCTAGGCACAGACTGTGGAAAAGCACTTTGATTGAGAGGGGTTGCCAAGCTTCTAAGAAATAACGAGTTTCCGAAATACCAGCAAATATTTTTTCACCCAATCTTGATGATACTTGGTGGTAATGATCAGTACACAAATCCCACTTGGCTCACCAAATTTTGTTCTTCTAGGTTGAAGCGTTCGTGTACAGTAGCAGTTTTTATATTTAGGTTTCCCTCTGTTCTCTCCTATATAGATAGATGAATTTGGAACTCTAAATCCAACATGGTTTGTAGCAGCTATTTGAAACTTGACAAAATAATGGAGTTCTCAGTTTTGTCTCTATGGTTTGTTTCCTCTTCAAGTAGCCCTAGGCACAGACTGTGGAAAGCACTTTCATTGAGATGGGTTGCAAGGTTCTAAGAAATAACGAGTTTCCGAAATACCAGCAAATATTTTTTCACACAATCTTGTTGATACGTGGTGGTAATGATCAGTACACAAATCCCACTTGGCTCACCAAATTTTGTTCTTCTAGGTTGAAGCGTTCGTCTACAGTAGCAGTTTTTATATTTAGGTATCTTTCTGTTCTCTCCTATATAGATAGATGAATTTGGAACACTAAATACAACATGGTTTGTAGTAGGTCTTTGAAACTTGACAAAATAAAGGAGGTCTCAGATTTGTCTCTATGGTTTGTTTCCTCTTCAAGTAGCCCTAGGCACAGACTGTGGAAAATCACTTTCATTGAGAGGGGTTCCCAATCTTCTAAGAAATAACGAGTTTCCGAAATACCAGCAAATATTTTTTCAACCAATCTTGATGATACTTGGTGGTAATGATGAGTACACAAATCCCACTTGGCTTACCAAATTTTGTTCTTCTAGGTTGAAGCGTTCCTGTACAGTACCAGTTTTTATATTTAGGTTTCCCTCTGTTCTCTCCTATACAGATAGATGAATTTGGAACTCTAAACCCAACATGGTTTGTAGTAGCTCTTTGAAACTTGACAAAATAAAGGAGTTCTCAGTTTTGTCTCTATGGTTTGTTTCCTCTTCAAGTAGCCCTAGGCACAGACTGTGGAAAGCACTTTCATTGAGAGGGGTTCCTAAGCTTCTACGAAATAACGAGTTTCCGAAATACCAGCAAATATTTTTTCAACCAATCTTGATAATACTTGGTGGTAATGATCAGTACACAAATCCCACTTGGCTCCCCAAATTTTGTTCTTCTAGGTTGAAGCGTTCGTCTACAGTAGCAGGTTTTATATTTAGGTTTCCCTCTGTTCTCTCCCATATAGATAGATGAATTTGGAACTCTAAATCCAACATGGTTTGTAGTAGCTCTTTGAAACTTGAAAAAATAAAGGAGTTCTCAGTTTTGTCGCTATGGTTTGTTTCCTCTTCAAGTAGCCCTAGGCACAGACTGTGGAAAAGCACTTTCATTGAGAGGGGTTCCCAAGCTTCTAAGAAATAACGAGTTTCCGAAATTCCAGCAAATATTTTTTCACCCAATCTTGATGATACGTGGTGGTAATGATCAGTACACAAGTCCCACTTGGCTCACCAAATTTTGTTCTTCTAGGTTGAAGCGTTCGTCTACAGTAGCAGTTTTTATATTTAGGTTTCACTCTGTTCTCTCATATATAGATAGATAAATTTGGAACTCTAAATCCAACATGGTTTGTAGTAGCTCTTTGAAACTTGACAAAATAAAGGAGATCTCAGTTTTGTCACTATGGTTTGTTTCCTTTTCAAGTAGCCCTAGGCACAGACTGTGGAAAATCACTTTCATTGAGAGGGGTTCCCAAGCTTCTAAGAAATAACGAGTTTCCGAAATACCAGCAAATATTTTTTGTCAACCAATCTTGATGATACTTGGTGGTAATGATCAGTACACAAATCCCACTTGGCTTACCAAATTTTGTTCTTCGAGGTTGAAGCGTTCGTGTACAGTAGCAGTTTTTATATTTAGGATTCCCTCTGTTCTCTCCTATACAGATAGATGAATTTGGAACTCTAAATCCAACATGGTTTGTAGTAGCTCTTTGAAACTTGACAAAATAAAGGAGTTCTCAGTTTTGTCTCTATGGTTTGTTTCCTCTTAAAGTAGCCCTAGGCACAGACTGTGGAAAGCACTTTCATTGAGATTGGTTGCCAAGCTTCTAAGAAATAACGAGTTTCCGAAATACCAGCAAATATCTCCTCACCCAATCTTGATGATACTTGGTGGTAGTGATCAGTACACAAATCCCACTTGCCTCACCAAATTTTGTTCTTCTAGGTTGAAGCGTTCGTCTACAGTAGCAGTTTTATATTTAGGTTTCCCTCTGTTCTCTCCCATATAGATAGATGAATTTGGAACACTAAATCCAACATGGTTTGTAGTAGCTCTTTGAAACTTGACAAAATAAAGGAGTTCTCAGTTTTGTCTCTATGGTTTGTTTCCTCTTCAAGTAGCCCTAAGCACAGACTGTGGAAAAGCACTTTCATTGAGAGGGGTTGCCAAGCTTCTAAGAAATTACGAGTTTCCGAAATACCAGCAAATATTTTTTCACCCAATCTTGATGATACTTGGTGCTAATGATCAGTACACAAATCCCACTTGGCTCACCAAATTTTGTTCTTCTAGGTTGAAGCGTTCGTCTACAGTAGCAGTTTTTATATTTAGGTTTCCCTCTGTCCTCTCCTATATAGAAAGATGAATTTGGAACTCTAAATCCAATATGGTTTGTAGTAGCTCTTTAAACTTGACAAAATAAAGGAGTTCTCAGTTTTGTCACTATGGTTTGTTTCCTCTTCAAGTAGCCCTAGGCACAGACTGTGGAAAAGCACTTTCATTGAGAGGGGTTCCCAAGCTTCTAAGAAATAACGAGTTTCCGAAATTCCAGCAAATATTTTTTCACCCAATCTTGATGATACGTGGTGGTAATGATCAGTACACAAGTCCCACTTGGCTCACCAAATTTTCTTCTTCTAGGATGAAGCGTTCGTCTACAGTAGCAGTTTTTATATTTAAGTTTCACTCTGTTCTCTCATATATAGATAGATAAATTTGGAACTCTAAATCCAACATGGTTTGTAGTAGCTCTTTGAAACTTGACAAAATAAAGGAGATCTCAGTTTTGTCTCTATGATTTGTTTCCTCTTCAAGTAGCCCTAGGCACAGACTGTGAAAGCACTTTCATTGAGATGGGTTGTCAAGCTTCTAAGAAATAACGAGTTTCCGAAATACCAGCAAATATTTTTTCACACAATCTTGTTGATACTTGGTGGTAATGATCAGTACACAAATCCCACTTGGCTCACCAAATTTGGTCTTCTAGGTTGAAGCGTTCGTCTACAGTAGCAGTCTTTATATTTAGGTTTCTCTCTGTTCTCTCCTATATAGATAGATGAATTTGAAACTCTAAATCCAATATGGTTTGTAGTAGCTCTTTGAAACTTGACAAAATAAAGGAGTTCTCAGATTTGTCTCTATGGTTTGTTTCCTCTTCAAGTAGCCCTAGGCACAGACTGTGGAAAGCACTTTCATTGAGATGGGTTGCCAAGCTTCTAAGAAATAACGAGTTTCGGAAATACCAGCAAATATTTTTTCAACCAAACTTGATGATACTTGGTGGTAATGATTAGTATACAAATCCCACTTGGCTTACCAAATTTTGTTCTTCTAGGTTGAAGCGTTCGTCTACAGTAGCAGTTTTTATATTTAGGTTTCCCTCTGTTCTCTCCTATATAGAAAGATGAATTTGGAACTATAAATCCAACATGCTTTGTAGTAGCTCCTTGAAACTTGATAAAATAAAGGAGTTCTCAGTTTTGTCTCTATGGTTTGTTTCCTCTTCAAGTATCCCTAGGCACAGACTGTGGAAAAGCACTTTCAATGAGAGGGGTTGCCAAGCTTCTAAGACATAACGAGTTTACGAAATACCAGCAAATATTTTTTCACCCAATCTTGATGATACTTGTTGCTAATGATCAGTACACAAATCTCACTTGGCTCACCAAATGTAGTTCTTCAAGGTTGAAGCGTTCGTGTACAGTAGCAGTTTTTATATTTAGTTTTCCCTCTGTTCTCTCCTATATAGATAGATAAATTTGGAACTCTAAATCCAACATGCTTTGTAGTAGCTCCTTGAAACTTGACAAAATAAAGGAGTTCTCAGTTTTGTCTCTCTGGTTTGTTTCCTCTTCATGTAGCCCTAGGAACAGACTGTGGAAAAGCACTTTCATTGAGATGGGTTGCCAAGCTTCTAAGAAATATCGAGTTTCCGAAATACCAGCAAATATTTTTTCACCCAAACTTGATGATACTTGGTGGTAATGATCAGCACACAAATCCCACTTGGCTAACCAATTTTTGTTCATCTAGGATGAAGCATTCGTGTACAGTAGCAGTTTTTATATTTAGGTTTCCCTCTGTTCTCTCCTATATAGATAGATGAATTTGAAACTCTAAATCCAACATGGTTTGTAGTAGCTCTTTGAAACTTGACAAAATAAAGGAGTTCTCAGTTTTGTCTCTATGGTTTGTTTCCTCTTCAAGTAGCCCTAGGCACAGACTGTGGAAAAGCACTTTCATTGAGAGGGGTTGCCAAGCTTCTAAGAAATAATGAGTTTCCGAAATACCAGCAAATATTTTTTCACCCAATCTTGATGATAGTTGGTGGTAATGATTAGTATACAAATCCCACTTGGCTTACCAAATTTTGTTCTTGTAGGTTGAAGCGTTCGTCTACAGTAGCAGTTTTATATTTAGGTTTCTCTCTGTTCTCTCCTATATAGATAGATGAATTTGGAACTCTAAATCCAACGTGGTTTGCAGTAGCTCTTTGAAACTTGACAAAATAAAGGAGTTCTCAGTTTTGTTTCTATGGTTTGTTTCCTCTTCAAGTACCCTAGGCACAGACTGTGGAAAGCACTTTCATTGAGATGGGTTGCAAGGTTCTAAGAAATAACGAGTTCCCGAAATACCAGCAAATATTTTTTCACACAATCTTGTTGATACGTTGTGCTAATGATCAGTGCACAATTCCCACTTGGCTCACCAAATTTTGTTCTTATAGGTTGAAGCGTTGGTCTACAGTAGCAGTTTTATATTTAGGTTTGTCTCTGTTCTCTCCTATATAGATAGATGAATTTGGAACTCTAAATCCAACGTGGTTTGCAGTAGCTCTTTGAAAATTGACAAAATAAAGGAGTTCTCAGATTTGTCTCTATGGTTTGTTTCCTCTTCAAGTAGCCCTAGGCACAGACTGTGGAAAAGCACTTTGATTAAGAGTGGTTTCCAAGCTTCTAAGAAATAACGAGTTTCCGAAATACCAGCAAATATTTTTTCACCCAATCTTGATGATACTTGGTGGTAATGATCGGTACACAAATCCCACTTGGCTCACCAAATTTTGTTCTTCTAGGTTGAAGCGTTCGTGTACAGTAGCAGTTTTTATATTTAGGTTTCTCTCTGTTCTCTCCTATATAGATAGATGAATTTGGAACTCTAAATACAACATGGTTTGTAGTAGCTCTTTGAAACTTGACAAAATAAAGGAGGTCTCAGATTTGTCTCTATGGTTTGTTTCCTTTTCAAGTAGCCCTAGGCACAGACTGTGGAAAATCACTTTCATTGAGAGGGGTTCCCAAGCTTCTAAGAAATAACGAGTTTCCGAAATACCAGCAAATATTTTTTGTCAACCAATCTTGATGATACTTGGTGGTAATGATCAGTACACAAATCCCACTTGGCTTACCAAATTTTGTTCTTCGAGGTTGAAGCGTTCGTTTACAGTAGCAGTTTTTATATTTAGGTTTCCCTCTGTTCTCTCCTATACAGATAGATGAATTTGGAACTCTAAATCCAACATGGTTTGTAGTAGCTCTTTGAAACTTGACAAAATAAAGGAGTTCTCAGTTTTGTCTCTATGTTTTGTTTCCTCTTCAAGTAGCCCTAGGCACAGACTGTGGAAAGCACTTTCATTGAGAGGGGTTGCCAAGCTTCTAAGAAATAATGAGTTTCCGAAATACCAGCAAATATTTTTTCACCCAATCTTGATGATACTTGGTGCTAATGATCAGTACACAAATCCCACTTGGCTCACCAAATTTTGTTCTTCTAGGTTGAAGCGTTCGTCTACAGTAGAAGTTTTTATATTTAGGTTTCCCTCTGTCCTCTCCTATATAGAAAGATGAATTTGGAACTCTAAATCCAATATGGTTTGTAGTAGCTCTTTGAAACTTGACAAAATAAAGGAGTTCTCAGTTTTGTCACTATGGTTTGTTTCCTCTTCAAGTAGCCCTAGGCACAGACTGTGGAAAGCACTTTCATTGAGATGGGTTGCAAGGTTCTAAGAAATAACGAGTTTCCGAAATACCAGCAAATATTTTTTCACACAATCTTGTTGATACGTGGTCTTAATGATCAGTAAACATTCCCACTTGGCTCACCAAATTTTGTTCTTCTAGGTTGAAGCGTTCGTCTACAGTAGCAGTTTTTATATTTAGGTTTCTCTCTGTTCTCTCCTATATAGATAGATGAATTTGGAACTCTAAATACAACATGGTTTGTAGTAGCTCTTTGAAACTTGACAAAATAAAGGAGGTCTCAGATTTGTCTCTATGGTTTGTTTCCTCTTCAAGTAGCCCTAGGCACAGACTGTGGAAAATCACTTTCATTGAGAGGGGTTCCCAAGCTTCTAAGAAATAATGAGTTTCCAAAATACCAGCAAATATTTTTTCAACCAATCTTGATGATACTTGGTCTTAATGATCAGTACACAAATCCCACTTGGCTTACCAAATTTTGTTCTTCTAGTTTGAAGCGTTCGTGTACAGTAGCAGTTTTTATATTTAGGTTTCCCTCTGTTCTCTCCTATACAGATAGATTAATTTGGACCTCTAAATCCAACATGGTTTGTAGTAGCTCTTTGAAACTTGAAAAAATAAAGGAGTTCTCAGTTTTGTCGCTATGGTTTGTTTCCTCTTCAAGTAGCCCTAGGCACAGACTGTGGAAAAGCACTTTCATTGAGAGGGGTTCCCAAGCTTCTAAGAAATAACGAGTTTCCGAAATACCAGCAAATATTTTTTCACCCAATCTTGATGATACGTGGTGGTAATGATCAGTACACAAGTCCCACTTGGCTCACCAAATTTTGTTCTTCTAGGTTGAAGCGTTCGTCTACAGTAGCAGTTTTTATGTTTAGGTTTCACTCTGTTCTCTCATATATAGATAGATAAATTTGGAACTCTAAATCCAAAATGGTTTGTAGTAGCTCTTTGAAACTTGACAAAATAAAGGAGTTCTCAGTTTTGTCTCTATGTTTTGTTTCCTCTTCAAGTAGCCCTAGGCACAGACTGTGGAAAGCACTTTCATTGAGATGGGTTGTCAAGCTTCTAAGAAATAACGAGTTTCCGAAATACCAGCAAATATTTTTTCACACAATCTTGTTGATACTTGGTGGTAATGATCAGTACACAAATCCCACTTGGCTCACCAAATTTGGTCTTCTAGGTTGAAGCGTTCGTCTACAGTAGCAGTCTTTATATTTAGGTTTCTCTCTGTTCTCTCCTATATAGATAGATGAATTTGGAACTCTAAATCCAATATGGTTAGTAGTAGGTCTTTGAAACTTGAGAAAATAAAGGAGTTCTCAGATTTGTCTCTATGGTTTGTTTCCTCTTCAAGTAGCCCTGGGCACAGACTGTGGAAAGCACTTTCATTGAGTTGGGTTGCCAAGCTTCTAAGAAATAACGAGTTTCGGAAATACCAGCAAATATTTTTTCACCCAAACTTGATGATACTTGGTGGTAATTATTAGTATACAAATCCCACTTGGCTTACCAAATTTTGTTCTTCTAGGTTGAAGCGTTCGTCTCCATAGCAGTTTTTATATTTAGGTTTCCCTCTGTTCTCTCCTATATAGAAAGATGAATTTGGAACTATAAATCCAACATGCTTTGTAGTAGCTCCTTGAAACTTGACAAAATAAAGGAGTTCTCAGTTTTGTCTCTATGGTTTGTTTCCTCTTCAAGTAGCCCTAGGCACAGACTGTGGAAAAGCACTTTCATTGAGAGGGGTTGCCAAGCTTCTAAGAAATAACGATTTTCCGAAATACCAGCAAATATTTTTTCACCCAATCTTTAAGATACTTGTTGATAATGATCAGTACACAAATCCCACTTGGCTCACCAAATTTAGTTCTTCTAGGTTGAAGCGTTCGTGTACAGTAGCAGTTTTTATATTTAGGTTTCCCTCTGTTCTCTCCTATATAGATAGATGAATTTGGAACACTAAATCCAACATGGTTTGTATTAGCTCTTTGAAACTTTGCAAAATAAAGGAGTTCTCAGTTTTGTCTCTATGGTTTGTTTCCTTTTAAAGTAGCCCTAGGCACAGACTGTGGAAAGCACTTTCATTGAGATGGGTTGTCAAGCTTCTAAGAAATAACGAGTTTCCGAAATACCAGCAAATATTTTTCACACAATCTTGTTGATACTTGGTGGTAATGATCAGTACACAAATCCGACTTGGCTCACCAAATTTTGTTCTTCTAGGTTGAAGCGTTCGTCTACAGTAGCAGTTTTTCTATTTAGGTTTCTCTCTGTTCTCTCCTATATAGATAGATGAATTTGGAACTCTAAATCCAACATGCTTTGTAATAGCTCTTTGAAACTTGACAAAATAAAGGAGTTCTCAGATTTGTCTCTATGGTTTGTTTCCTCTTCAAGTAGCCCTAGGCACAGACTGTGGAAAAGCACTTTCATTGAGAGGGGCTGCCAAGCTTCTAAGAAATAACGAGTTTCTGAAATACAAGCAAATATTTTTTCACCCAATCTTGATGATACTTGGTGGTAATGATCAGTACACAAATCCCACTTGGCTCACCAAATTTAGTTCTTCTAGGTTGAAGCGTTCGAGTACAGTAGCAGTTTTTATATTTAGGTTTCCCTCTGTTCTCTCCTATACAGATAAATGAATTTGGAACTCTAAATCCAACATGGTTTGTAGTAGCTCTTTGAAACTTGACAAAATAAAGGAGTTCTCAGTTTTGTCTCTCTGGTTTGTTTCCTCTTCATGTAGCCCTAGGAGCAGACTGTGGAAAAGCACTTTCATTGAGATGGGTTGCCAAGCTTCTAAGAAATATCGAGTTTCCGAAATACCAGCAAATATTTTTTCACCCAAACTTGATGATACTTGGTGGTAATGATCAGCACACAATTCCCACTTGGCTAACCAATTTTTGTTCATCTAGGATGAAGCATTCGTGTACAGTATCAGTTTTTATATTTAGGTTTCCCTCTGTTCTCTCCTATATAGATAGATGAATTTGGAACTCTAAATCCAACTTGGTTTGTAGTAGCTCTTTGAAACTTGACAAAATAAAGGAGTTCTCAGTTTTGTCAAATGGTTTGTTTCCTCTTAAAGTAGCCCTAGGCACAGACTGTGGAAAGCACTTTCATTGAGATTGGTTGCCAAGCTTCTAAGAAATAACGAGTTTCCGAAATACCAGCAAATATCTCCTCACCCAATCTTGATGATACTTGGTGGTAGTGATCAGTACACAAATCCCACTTGCCTCACCAAATTTTGTTCTTCTAGGTTGAAGCGTTCGTCTACAGTAGCAGTTTTATATTTAGGTTTCTCTCTGTTCTCTCCTATATAGATAGGTGAATTTGGAACTCTAAATCCAACGTGGTTTGCAGTAGCTCTTTGAAACCTGACAAAATAAAGGAGTTCTCAGATTTGTCTCTATGGTTTGTTTCCTCTTCAAGTAGCCCTAAGCACATACTGTGGAAAAGCACTTTCATTGAGAGGGGTTGCCAAGCTTCTAAGAAATAACGAGTTTCCGAAATACCAGCAAATATTTTTTCACCCAATCTTGATGATACTTGGTGGTAATGATCAGTACTCAAATCCCACTTGGCTCACCAAATTTTGTTCTTCAAGGTTGAAGCGTTCGTCTACAGTAGCAGTTTTTATATTTAGGTTTCCCTCTGTTCTCTCCTATATAGATAGATAAATTTGGAACTCTAAATCCAACATGGTTTGTAGTAGCTCTTTGAAACTTGACAAAATAAAGGAGTTCTCAGATTTGTCTCTATGGTTTGTTTCCTCTTCAAGTAGCCCTAGGCACAGACTGTGGAAAAGCACTTTCATTGAGAGGGGTACCCAAGCTTCTAAGAAATAACGAGTTTCCGAAATACCAGCAAATATTTTTTCACCCAATCTTGATGATACTTGGTGGTCATGATCAGTACACAAATCCCACTTGGCTCACCAAATTTTGTTCTTCTAGGTTGAAGCGTTCGTCTACAGTAGCAGTTTTTATATTTAGGTTTCCCTCTGTTCTCTCCTATATAGATAGATGAATTTGGAACTCTAAGTCCAACATGCTTTGTAGTAGCTCCTTGAAACTCGACAAAATAAAGGAGTTCTCTGTTTTGTCTCTATTGTGTGTTTCCTCTTCAAGTAGCCCTAGGCACAGACTGTGGAAAAGCACTTTCATTGAGAGGGGTTGCCAAGCTTCTGACAAATAACGAGTTTCCGAAATACCAGCAAATATTTTTAACCCAATCTTGATGATACTTGTTGATAATGATCAGTACACAAATCCCACTTGGCTCTCCAAATTTAGTTCTTCTAGGTTTAAGCGTTCGTGTACAGTAGCAGTTTTTATATTTAGGTTTCCCTCTGTTCTCTCCTATATAGATAGATGAATTTGGAACTCTAAATCCAACATGCTTTGTAGTAGCTCTTTGAAACTTGACAAAATAAAGGAGTTCTCAGTTTTGTCTCTATGGTTTGTTTCCTCTTCAAGTAGCCCTAGGCACAGACTGTGGAAAGCACTTTCATTGAGATGGGTTGTCAAGCTTCTAAGAAATAACGAGTTTCCGAAATACCAGCAAATATTTTTTCACACAATCTTGTTGATACTTGGTGGTAATGATCAGTACACAAATCCCACTTGGCTCACCAAATTTGGTCTTCTAGGTTGAAGCGTTCGTCTACAGTAGCAGTTTTTATATTTAGGTTTCTCTCTGTTCTCTCCTATATAGATAGATGAATTTGGAACTCTAAATCCAACATGGTTTGTAGTAGGTCTTTGAAACTTGACAAAATAAAGGAGTTCTCAGATTTGTCACTATGTTTTGTATCCTCTTCAAGTAGCCCTATTCACAGACTGTGGAAAAGCACTTTCATTGAAATGGGTTGCCAAGCTTCTAATAAATAACGAGTTTCGGAAATACCAGCATATATTTTTTCACCCAAACTTGATGATACTTGGTGGTAATGATTAGAATACAAATCCCACTTGGCTTACCAAATTTTGTTCTTCTAGGTTGAAGCGTTCGTCTACAGTAGCAGTTTTTATATTTAGGTTTCCCTATGTTCTCTCCTAAATAGAAAGATGAATTTGGAACTCTAAATCCAACATGCTTTGTAGTAGCTCCTTAAAACTTGACAAAATAAAGGAGTTCTTTGTTTTGTCTCTATGCTTTGTTTCCTCTACATGTAGCCCTAGGCACAGACTGTGGAAAAGCACTTTCAATGAGAGGGGTTGCCAAGCTTCTAAGAAATAACGAATTTCCGAAATACCAGCAAATATTTTTTCACCCAATCTTGATGATACTTGTTGGTAATGATCAGTACACAAATGCCACATGGCTCACCAAATTTAGTTCTTCTAGGTTGAAGCGTTCGTGTACAGTAGCAGTTTTTATATTTAGGTTTCCCTCTGTTCTCTCCTATATAGATAGATGAATTTGGAACTCTAAATCCAACATGCTTTGTAGTAGCTCCTTGAAACTTGACAAAATAAAGGAGTTCTCAGTTTTGTCTCTATGGTTTGTTTCCTCTTCAAGTAGCCCTAGGCACAGACTGTGGAAAAGCATTTTCATTGAGAGGGGTTGCCAAGCTTCTAAGAAATAACGAGTTTCCGAAATACCAGCAAATATTTTCTCACCCAATCTTGATGATACTTGTTGGTAATGATCAGTACACAAATGCCACATGGCTCACCAAATTTAGTTCTTCTAGGTTGAAGCGTTCGTGTACAGTAGCAGTTTTTATATTTAGGTTTCCCTCTGTTCTCTCCTATATAGATAGATGAATTTGGAACTCTAAATCCAACATGCTTTGTAGTAGCTCTTTGAAACTTGACAAAATAAAGGAGTTCTCAGTTTTGTCTTTCTGGTTTGTTTCCTCTTCATGTAGCCCTATGAACAGACTGTGGAAAAGCACTTACATTGAGATGAGTTGCCAAGCTTCTAAGAAATATCGAGTTTCCGAAATACCAGCAAATATTTTTTTCACCCAAACTTGATGATACTTGGTGGTAATGATTAGTATACAAATCCCACTTGGCTTACCAAATTTTGTTCTTCTAGGTTGAAGCGTTCGTCTACAGTAGCAGTTTTTATATTTAGGTTTCCCTCTGTTCTCTCCTATATAGAAAGATGAATTTGGAACTATAAATCCAACATGCTTTGTAGTAGCTCCTTGAAACTTGACAAAATAAAGGAGTTCTCAGTTTTGTCTCTATGGTTTGTTTCCTCTTCAAGTAGCCCTAGGCACAGACTGTGGAAAAGCACTTTCATTGAGAGGGGTTGCCAAGCTTCTAAGAAATAACGAGTTTCCGAAATACCAGCAAATATTTTTTTACCCAATCTTGATGATACTTGTTGCTAATGATCAGTACACAAATCCCACTTTGCTCACCAAATTTAGTTCTTCTAGGATGTAGCGTTCGTGTACAGTAGCAGTTTTTATATTTAGGTTTCCCTCTGTTCTCTCCTATACAGATAGATGAATTTGGAACTCTAAATCCAACATGGTTTGTAGTAGCTCTTTGAAACTTGAGAAAATAAAGGAGTTCTCAGTTTTGTCTCTCTGGTTTGTTTCCTCTTCATGTAGCCCTAGGAACAGACTGTGGAAAATCACTTTCATTGAGATGGGTTGCCAAGCTTCTAAGAAATATCGAGTTTCCGAAATACCAGCAAATATTTTTTCACCCAAACTTGATGATACTTTGTGGTAATGATCAGCACACAAATCCCACTTGGCTCACCAAATTTTGTTCTTCTAGGTTGAAGCGTTCATCTACAGTAGCAGTTTTTATATTTAGGTTTCTCTCTGTTCTCTCCTAAATAGATAGATGAATTTGGAACTCTAAATCCTACATGGTTAGTAGTAGCTCTTTGAAACTTGACAAAATAAAGGAGTTCTCAGTTTTGTCTCTCTGGTTTGTTTCCTCTTCATGTAGCCCTATGAACAGACTGTGGAAAAGCACTTTCATTGAGATGAGTTGCCAAGCTTCTAAGAAATATCGAGTTTCCGAAATACCAGCAAATATTTTTTTCACCCAAACTTGATGATACTTGGTGGTAATGATCAGCACACAAATCCCACTTGGCTCACCAAATTTTGTTCATCTAGGATGAAGCATTCGTGTACAGTAGCAGTATTTATATTTAGGTTTCCCTCTGTTCTCTCCTATATAGATAGATGAATTTGGAACTCTAAATCCAACATGGTTTGTAGTAGCTCTTTGAAACTTGGCAAAATAAAGGAGTTCTCTGTTTTGTCACTATGGTTTGTTTCCTTTTAAAGTAGCCCTAGGCACAGACTGTGGAAAGCCCTTTCATTGAGATGGGTTGTCAAGCTTCTAAGAAATAACGAGTTTCCGAAATACCAGCAAATATTTTTTCACACAATCTTGTTGATACTTGGTGGTAATGATCAGTACACAAATCCCACTTGGCTCACCAAATTTGGTCTTCTAGGTTGAAGCGTTCGTCTACAGTAGCAGTTTTTATATTTAGGTTTCTCTCTGTTCTCTCCTATATAGATAGATGAATTTGGAACTCTAAATCCAACATGGTTTGTAGTAGCTCTTTGAAACTTGACAAAATAAAGGAGTTCTCAGATTTGTCACTATGTTTTGTAACCTCTTCAAGTAGCCCTAGGCACAGACTGTGGAAAAGCACTTTCATTGAAAGGGGTTGCCAAGCTTCTAAGAAATAACGAGTTTCGGAAATACCAGCAAATATTTTTTCACCCAAACTTGATGATACTTGGTGGTAATGATTAGTATACAAATCCCACTTGGCTTACCAAATTTTGTTCTTCTAGGTTGAAGCGTTCGTCTACAGTAGCAGTTTTTATATTTAGGTTTCCCTCTGTTCTCTCCTATATAGAAAGATGAATTTGGAACTCTAAATCCAACATGGTTTGTAGTAGCTCCTTGAAACTTGACAAAATAAAGGAGTTCTCAGTTTTGTCTCTATGGTTTGTTTCCTCTTCAAGTAGCCCTAGGCACAGACTGTGGAAAAGCACTTTCATTGAGAGGGGTTGCCAAGCTTCTAAGAAATAACGATTTTCCGAAATACCAGCAAATATTTTTTCACCCAATCTTTAGGATACTTGTTGATAATGATCAGTACACAAATCCCACTTGGCTCACCAAATTTAGTTCTTCTAGGTTGAAGCGTTCGTGTACAGTAGCAGTTTTTATATTTAGGTTTCCCTCTGTTCTCTCCTATATAGATAGATGAATTTGGAACTCTAAATCCAACATGGTTTGTAGTAGCTCTTTGAAACTTGGCAAAATAAAGGAGTTCTCAGTTTTGTCTCTATGGTTTGTTTCCTTTTAAAGTAGCCCTAGGCACAGACTGTGGAAAGCACTTTCATTGAGATGGGTTGTCAAGCTTCTAAGAAATAACGAGTTTCCGAAATACCAGCAAATATTTTTCACACAATCTTGTTGATACTTGGTGGTAATGATCAGTACACAAATCCCACTTGGCTCACCAAATTTTGTTCTTCTAGGTTGAAGCGTTCGTCTACAGTAGCAGTTTTTATATTTAGGTTTCTCTCTGTTCTCTCCTATATAGATAGATGAATTTGGAACTCTAAATCCAACATGCTTTGTAATAGCTCATTGAAACTTGACAAAATAAAGGAGTTCTCAGATTTGTCTCTATGGTTTGTTTCCTCTTCAAGTAGCCCTAGGCACAGACTGTGGAAAAGCACTTTCATTGAGAGGGGCTGCCAAGCTTCTAAGAAATAACGAGTTTCCGAAATACCAGCAAATATTTTTTCACCCAATCTTGATGATACTTGGTGGTAATGATCAGTACACAAATCCCACTTGGCTCACCAAATTTAGTTCTTCTAGGTTGAAGCGTTCGAGTACAGTAGCAGTTTTTATATTTAGGTTTCCCTCTGTTCTCTCCTATACAGATAAATGAATTTGGAACTCTAAATCCAACATGGTTTGTAGTCGCTCTTTGAAACTTGACAAAATAAAGGAGTTCTCAGTTTTGTCTCTCTGGTTTGTTTCCTCTTCATGTAGCCCTTGGAACAGACTGTGGAAAAGCACTTTCATTGAGATGGGTTGCCAAGCTTCTAAGAAATATCGAGTTTCCGAAATACCAGCGAATATTTTTTCACCCAAACTTGATGATACTTGGTGGTAATGATCAGCAAACAATTCCCACTTGGCTAACCATTTTTTGTTCATCTAGGATGAAGCATTCGTGTACAGTAGCAGTTTTTATATTTAGGTCACCCTCTGTTCTCTCCTATATAGATAGATGAATTTGGAACTCTAAATCCAACATGCTTTGTAGTAGCTCTTTGAAACTTGACAAAATAAAGGAGTTCTCAGTTTTGTCTCTATGGTTTGTTTCCTCTTCAAGTAGCCCTAGGCACAGACTGTGGAAAGCACTTTCATTGAGATGGGTTGTCAAGCTTCTAAGAAATAACGTGTTTCCGAAATACCAGCAAATATTTTTTCACACAATCTTGTTGATACTTGGTGGTAATGATCAGTACACAAATCCCACTTGGCTCACCAAATTTGGTCTTCTAGGTTGAAGCGTTCGTCTACAGTAGCAGTTTTTATATTTAGGTTTCTCTCTGTTCTCTCCTATATAGATAGATGAATTTGGAACTTAAATCCAACATGGTTTGTAGTAGCTCTTTGAAACTTGACAAAATAAAGGAGTTCTCAGATTTGTCACTATGTTTTGTATCCTCTTCAAGTAGCCCTATTCACAGACTGTGGAAAAGCACTTTCATTGAAAGGCGTTGCCAAACTTCTAAGAAATAACGAGTTTCGGAAATACCAGCATATATTTTTTCACCCAAACTTGATGATACTTGGTGGTAATGATTAGTATACAAATCCCACTTGGCTTACCAAATTTTGTTCTTCTAGGTTGAAGCGTTCGTCTACAGTAGCAGTTTTTATATTTAGGTTTCCCTCTGTACTCTCCTATATAGAAAGATGAATTTGGAACTCTAAATCCAACATGCTTTGTAGTAGCTCCTTGAAACTTGACAAAATAAAGGAGTTCTTTGTTTTGTCTCTATGCTTTGTTTCCTCTACAAGTAGCCCTAGGCACAGACTGTGGAAAAGCACTTTCAATGAGAGGGGTTGCCAAGCTTCTAAGAAATAACGAGTTTCCGAAATACCAGCAAATATTTTTTCACCCAATCTTGATGATACTTGTTGCTAATGATCAGTACACAAATGCCACATGGCTCACCAAATTTAGTCCTTCTAGGTTGAAGCGTTCGTGTACAGTAGCAGTTTTTATATTTAGGTTTCCCTCTGTTCTCTCCTATATAGATAGATGAATTTGGAACTCTAAATCCAACATGCTTTGTAGTAGCTCCTTGAAACTTGACAAAATAAAAAAGTTCTCAGTTTTGTCTCTATGGTTTGTTTCCTCTTCAAGTAGCCCTAGGCACAGACTGTGGAAAAGCATTTTCATTGAGAGGGGTTGCCAAGCTTCTAAGAAATAACGAGTTTCCGAAATACCAGCAAATATTTTTTCACACAATCTTGATGATACTTGTTGCTAATGATCAGTACACAAATCCCACTTTGCTCACCAAATTTAGTTCTTCTAGGATGTAGCGTTCGTGTACAGTAGCAGTTTTTATCTTTAGGTATCCCTCTGTTCTCTCCTATACAGATAGATGAATTTGGAACTCTAAATCCAACATGGTTTGTAGTAGCTCTTTGAAACTTGACAAAATAAAGGAGTTCTCAGTTTTGTCTCTCTGGTTTGTTTCCTCTTCATGTAGCCCTAGGAACAGACAGTGGAAAAGCACTTTCATTGAGATGGGTTGCCAAGCTTCTAAGAAATATCGAGTTTCCGAAATACCAGCAAATATTTTTTCACCCAAACTTGATGATACTTTGTGGTAATGATCAGCACACAAATCCCACTTGGCCCACCAAATTTTGTTCTTCTAGGTTGAAGCGTTCGTCTACAGTAGCAGTTTTTATATTTAGGTTTCTCTCTGTTCTCTCCTATATAGATAGATGAATTTGGAACTCTAAATCCAACATGGTTTGTAGTAGCTCTTTGAAACTTGACAAAATAAAGGAGTTCTCAGTTTTGTCTCTCTGGTTTGTTTCCTCTTCATGTAGCCCTATGAACAGACTGTGGAAAAGCACTTTCATTGAGATGAGTTGCCAAGATTCTAAGAAATATCGAGTTTCCGAAATACCAGCAAATATTTTTTTCACCCAAACTTGATGATACTTGGTGGTAATGATCAGCACACAAATCCCACTTGGCTCACCAAATTTTGTTCATCTAGGATGAAGCATTCGTGTACCGTAGCAGTATTTATATTTAGGTTTCCCTCTGTTCTCTCCTATATAGATAGATGAATTTGGAACTCTAAATCCAACATGGTTTGTAGTAGCTCTTTGAAACTTGGCAAAATAAAGGAGTTCTCTGTTTTGTCTCTATGGTTTGTTTCCTTTTAAAGTAGCCCTAGGCACAGACTGTGGAAAGCCCTTTCATTGAGATGGGTTGTCAAGCTTCTAAGAAATAACGATTTTCCGAAATACCAGCAAATATTTTTCAAACAAACTTGTTGATACTTGGTGGTAATGATCAGTACACAAGTCCCACTTGGCTTACCAAATTTTGTTCTTCTATGTTGAAGCGTTCATCTACAGTAGCAGTTTTTATATTTAGGTTTCCCTCTGTTCTCTCCTATATAGATAGATGAATTTGGAACTCTAAATCCAACATGCTTTGTAGTAGCTCCTTGAAACTTGACAAAATAAAGGAGTTCTCAGTTTTGTCTCTATGGTTTGTTTCCTCTTCAAGTAGCCCTAGGCACAGACTGTGGAAAGCACTTTCATTGAGATGGGTTGTCAAGCTTCTAGGAAATAACGAGTTTCCGAAATACCAGCAAATATTTTTTCACACAATCTTGTTGATACTTGGTGGTAATGATCAGTACACAAATCCCACTTGGCTCACCAAATTTGGTCTTCTAGGTTGAAGCGTTCGTCTACAGTAGCAGTTTTTATATTTAGGTTTCTCTCTGTTCTCTCCTATATAGATAGATGAATTTGGAACTCTAAATCCAACATGGTTTGTAGTAGCTCTTTGAAACTTGACAAAATAAAGGAGTTCTCAGATTTGTCACTATGTTTTGTATCCTCTTCAAGTAGCCCTAGGCACAGATTGTGGAAAAGCACTTTCATTGAATGGGGTTGCCAAGCTTCTAACAAATAACGAGTTTCGGTAATACCAGCAAATATTTTTTCACCCAAACTTGATGATACTTGGTGGTAATGATTAGTATACAAATCCCACTTGGCTTACCAAATTTTGTTCTTCTAGGTTGAAGCGTTCGTCTACAGTAGCAGTTTTTATATTTAGGTTTCCCTCTGTTCTCTCCTATATAGAAAGATGAATTTGGAACTGTAAATCCAACATGCTTTGTAGTAGCTCCTTGAAACTTGACAAAATAAAGGAGTTCTCAGTTTTGTCTCTATGGTTTGTTTTCTCTACAAGTAGCCCTAGGCACAGACTGTGGAAAAGCACTTTCAATGAGAGGGGTTGCCAAGCTTCTAAGAAATAACGAGTTTCCGAAATACCAGCAAATATTTTTTCACCCAATCTTGATGATACTTGTTGCTAATGATCAGTACACAAATGTCACATGGCTCACCAAATTTAGTTCTTCTAGGTTGAAGTGTTCGTGTACAGTAGCAGTTTTTATATTTAGGTTTCCCTCTGTTCTCTCCTATATAGATAGATGAATTTGGAACTCTAAATCCAACATGCTTTGTAGTAGCTCCTTGAAACTTGACAAAATAAAGGAGTTCTCAGTTTTGTCTCTATGGTTTGTTTCCTCTTCAAGTAGCCCTAGGCACAGACTGTGGAAAAGCACTTTCATTGAGAGGGGTTGCCAAGCTTCTAGGAAATAACGAGTTTCCGAAATACCAGCCAATATTTTTTCACCCAATCTTGATGATACTTGTTGCTAATGATCAGTACACAAATCCCACTTTGCTAGCCAAATTTAGTTCTTCTAGGTTGTAGCGTTCGTGTACAGTAGCAGTTTTTATATTTAGGTTTCCCTCTATTCTCTCCTATACAGATAGATGAATTTGGAACTCTAAATCCAACATGGTTTGTAGTAGCTCTTTGAAACTTGACAAAATAAAGGAGTTCTCAGTTTTGTCTCTCTGGTTTGTTTCCTCTTCATGTAGCCCTAGGAACAGACTGTGGAAAAGCACTTTCATTGAGATGGGTTGCCAAGCTTCTAAGAAATATCGAGTTTCCGAAATACCAGCAAATATTTTTTCACCCAAACTTGGTGATACTTTGTGGTAATGATCAGCACACAAATCCCACTTGGCTCACCAAATTTTGTTCTTCTAGGTTGAAGCGTTCGTCTACAGTAGCAGTTTTTATATTTAGGTTTCTCTCTGTTCTCTCCTATATAGATAGATGAATTTGGAACGCTAAATCCAACCTGGTTTGTAGTAGCTCTTTGAAACTTGATAAAATAAAGGAGTTCTCAGATTTGTCTCTATGGTTTGTTTCCTCTTCAAGTAGCCCTAGGCACAGACTGTGGAAAAACACTTTCATTGAGAGGGGTTGCCAAGCTTCTAAGAAATAACGAGTTTCCGAAATACCAGCAAATATTTTTTCACCCAATCTTGATGATACTTGGTGGTAATGATCAGTACACAAATCCCACTTGGCTCACCAAATTTAGTTCTTCTAGGTTGAAGCGTTCGTGTACAGTAGCAGTTTTTATATTTATTTTTCCTATGTTCTCTCCTATACAGATAGATGAATTTCTAACTCTAAATCCAACATGGTTTGTAGTAGCTCTTTGAAACTTGACAAAATAAAGGAGTTCTCAGTTTTGTCTCTCTGGTTTGTTTCCTCTTCATGTAGCCCTATGAACAGACTGTGGAAAAGCACTTTCATTGAGATGAGTTGCAAAGCTTCTAAGAAATATCGAGTTTCCGAAATACCAGCAAATATGTTTTTCACCCAAACTTGATGATACTTGGTGGTAATGATCAGCACACAAATCCCACTTGGCTAACCAATTTTTGTTCATCTAGGATGAAGCATTCGTGTACAGTAGCAGTTTTTATATTTAGGTTTCCCTCTGTTCTCTCCTATATAGATAGATGAATTTGGAACTCTAAATCCAACATGGTTTGTAGTAGCTCTTTGAAACTTGACAAAATAAAGGAGTTCTCTGTTTTGTCTCTATGGTTTGTTTCCTTTTAAAGTAGCCCTAGACACAGACTGTGGAAAGCACTTTCATTGAGATGGGTTGTCAAGCTTCTAAGAAATAACGAGTTTCCGAAATACCAGCAAATATTTTTCACACAAACTTGTTGATTCTTGGTGGTAATGATCAGTACACAAATCCCACATGGCTTACCAAATTTTGTCCTTCTAGATTGAAGCGTTCGTCTACAGTAGCAGTTTTTATATTTAGGTCTCCCTCTGTTCTCTCCTATATAGATAGATGAATTTGGAACTCTAAATCCAACATGGTTTGTAGTAGCTCTTTGAAACTTGACAAAATAAAGGAGTTCTCTGTTTTGTCTCTATGGTTTGTTTCCTTTTAAAGTAGCCCTAGGCACAGACTGTGGAAAGCACTTTCATTGAGATTGGTTGCCAAGCTTCTAAGAAATAACGAGTTTCCGAAATGCCAGCAAATATTTCTTCACCCAATCTTGATGATACTTGGTGGTAGTGATCAGTATACAAATCCCACTTGCCTCACCAAATTTTGTTCTTCTAGGTTGAAGCGTTCGTCTACAGTAGCAGTTTTATATTTAGGTTTCTCTCTGTTCTCTCCTATATAGATAGATGAATTTGGAACTCTAAATCCAACGTGGTTTGCAGTAGCTCTTTGAAACTTGACAAAATAAAGGAGTTCTCAGATTTGTCTCTATGGTTTGTTTCCTCTTCAAGTAGCCCTAGGCACAGACTGTGGAAAAGCACTTTCAATGAGAGAGTTTGCCAAGCTTCTAAGAAATAACGAGTTTCCGAAATACCAGCAAATATTTTTTCACACAATCTTGTTGATACTTGGTGGTCATGATCAGTACACAAAACCCACTTGGCTTACCAAATTTAGTTCTTCTAGGTTGAAGCGTTCATGTACAGTAGCAGTTTTTATATTTAGGTTTCCCTCTGTTCTCTCCTATATAGATAGATGAATTTGGAACTCTAAATCCATCATGGTTTGTAGTAGCTTGTTGAAACTTGGCAAAATAATGGAGTTCTCAGTTTTGTCTCTAAGGATTGTTTCCTCTTCAAGTAGCCCTAGGCACAGACTGTGGAAAGCACTTTCGTTGAGATGGGTTGCCAAGCTTCTAAGAAATAACGAGTTTCCGAAATACCAGCAAATATTTTTTCACCCAATCTTGATGATACTTGGTGGTAATGATCAGTACACAAATCACACTTGGCTTACCAAATTTTGTTCTTCTAGGTTGAAGCGTTCGTCTACAGTAGCAGTTTTTATATTTAAGTTTCCCTCGGTTCTCTCCTATATAGATAGATGAATTTGGAACTCTAAATCCAACATGGTTTGTAGTAGCTCTTTCAAACTTGACAAAAAAAAGGAGTTCTCAGATTTGTCTCTATGGTTTGTTTCCTCTTCAAGTAGCCCTAGGCACAGACTGTGGAAAAGCACTTTCATTGAGAGGGGTTGCCAAGCTTCTAAGAAATAACGAGTTTCCGAAATACCAGCGAATATTTCTTCACCCAATCTTGATGATACTTGTTGCTAATTATCAGTACACAAATCCCACTTGGCTCACCAAATTTTGTTCTTCTAGGTTGAAGCGTTCGTCTACAGTAGCAGTTTTTATATTTAGGTTTCCCTCTGTTCTCTCCTATATAGAAAGATGAATTTGGAACTCTAAATCCAACATGGTTTGTAGTAGTTCTTTGAAACTTGACAAAATAAAGGAGTTCTCAGATTTGTCTCTATGGTTTGTTTCCTCTTCAAGTAGCCCCAGGCACAGACTGTGGAAAAGCACTTTCATTGAGAGGGGTTCCCAAGCTTCTAAGAAATAACGAGTTTCAGAAATACCAGCAAATATTTTTTCACCCAATCTTGTTGATACTTGGTGGTAATGATCAGTACACAAATCACATTTGGCTCACCAAATTTTGTTCTTCTAGGTTGAAGCGTTCGTCTACAGTAGCAGTTTTTATATTTATATTTCTCTCTGTTCTATATAGATAGATGAATTTGGAACTCTAAATCCAACATGGTTTGCAGTAGCTCTTTGAAACTTGACAAAATAAAGGAGTTCTCAGATTTGTCTCTATGGTTTGTTTCCTCATCAAGTAGCCCTAGGCACAGACTGTGGAATAGCACTTTCATTGAGAGGGGTTCCCAAGCTTCTAAGAAATAACGAGTTTCCGAAATACCAGCAAATATTTTTTCACCCAATCTTGATGATACTTGGTGGTCATGATCAGTACACAAATCCCAATTGGCTCACCAAATTTTGTTCTTCTAGGTTGAAGCGTTCGTCTACAGTAGCAGTTTTTATATTTAGGGTTCCCTCTGTTCTCTCCTATATAGAAAGATGAATTTGGAACTCTAAATCCAACATGGTTTGTAGTAGCTCTTTGAAACTTGACAAAATAATGGAGTTCTCAGTTTTGTCTCTAAGGATTGTTTCCTCTTCAAGTAGCCCTAGGCACAGACTGTGGAAAGCACTTTCGTTGAGATGGGTTGCCAAGCTTCTAAGAAATAACGAGTTTCCGAAATACCAGCAAATATTTTTTCACCCAATCTTGATGATACTTGGTGGTAATGATCAGTACACAAGTCACACTTGGCTTACCAAATTTTGATCTTCTAGATTGAAGCGTTCGTCTACAGTAGCAGTTTTTATATTTAGGTCTCCCTCTGTTCTCACCTATATAGATAGATGAATTTGGAACTCTAAATCCAACATGCTTTGTAGTAGATCCTTGAAACTTGACAAAATAAAGGAGTTCTCAGTTTTGTCTCTATGGTTTGTTTCCTCTTCAAGTAGCCCTAGGCACAGACTGTGGAAAAACACTTTCATTGAGAGGGGTTGCCAAGCTTCTAAGAAATAACGAGTTTCCGAAATACCAGCAAATATTTCTTCACCCAATCTTGATGATACGTGATGGTAATGAAAAGTACACAAATCCCACTTGGCTCACCAATTTTTTTTTGCTACGTTGAAGCCTTCGTTTACAGTAGCAGTTTTTATTTTCAGGTTTCACTCTGTTCTCTCCTCCTATATAGATAGATGAATTTGGAACTCTAAATCCAACATGGTTTGTAGTAGCTCTTTGAAACTTGACAAAATAAAGGAGTTCTCTGTTTTGTCTCTATGGTTTGTTTCCTTTTAAAGTAGCCCTAGGCACAGACTGTGGAAAGCACTTTCATTGAGATGGGTTGTCAAGCTTCTAAGAAATAACGAGTTTCCGAAATACCAGCAAATATTTTTCACACAAACTTGTTGATTCTTGGTGGTAATGATCAGTACACAAATCCCACATGGCTTACCAAATTTTGTCCTTCTAGATTGAAGCGTTCGTCTACAGTAGCAGTTTTTATATTTAGGTCTCCCTCTGTTCTCTCCTATATAGATAGATGAATTTGGAACTCTAAATCCATCATGGTTTGTAGTAGCTTGTTGAAACTTGGCAAAATAATGGAGTTCTCAGTTTTGTCTCTAAGGATTGTTTCCTCTTCAAGTAGCCCTAGGCACAGACTGTGGAAAGCACTTTCGTTGAGATGGGTTGCCAAGCTTCTAAGAAATAACGAGTTTCCGAAATACCAGCAAATATTTTTTCACCCAATCTTGATGATACTTGGTGGTAATGATCAGTACACAAATCACACTTGGCTTACCAAATTTTGTTCTTCTAGGTTGAAGCGTTCGTCTACAGTAGCAGTTTTTATATTTAAGTTTCCCTCGGTTCTCTCCTATATAGATAGATGAATTTGGAACTCTAAATTCAACATGGTTTGTAGTAGCTCTTTGAAACTTGGCAAAATAAAGGAGTTCTCAGTTTCGTCTCTATGGTTTGTTTCCTTTTAAAGTAGCCCTAGGCACAGACTGTGGAAAGCACTTTCATTGAGATGGGTTGTCAAGATTCTAAGAAATAACGAGTTTCCGAAATACCAGCAAATATTTTTCACACAATCTTGTTGATACTTGGTGGTAATGATCAGTACACAAATCCCACTTGGCTCACCAAATTTTGTTCTTCTAGGTTGAAGCGTTCGTCTACAGTAGCAGTTTTTATATTTAGGTTTCTCTCTGTTCTCTCCTATATAGATAGATGAATTTGGAACTCTAAATCCAACATGGTTTGTAGTAGCTCTTTGAAACTTGACAAAATAAAGGAGTTCTCAGATTTGTCTCTATGGTTTGTTTCCTCTTCAAGTAGCCCTAGGCACAGACTGTGGAAAAACACTTTCATTGAGAGGGGTTGCCAAGCTTCTAAGAAATAACGAGTTTCCGAAATACCAGCAAATATTTTTTCACCCAATTTTGATGATACTTGGTGGTAATGATCAGTACACAAATCCCACTTGGCTCACCAAATTTTGTTCTTCTAGGTTGAAGCGTTCGTCTACAGTAGCAGTTTTTATATTTAGGTTTCCCTATGTTCTCTCCTATACAGATGGATGAATTTGGAACTCTAAATCCAACATGGTTTCTAGTAGCTCTTTGAAACTTGACAAAATAAAGGAGTTCTCAGTTTTGTCTCTCTGGTTTGTTTCCTCTTCATGTAGCCCTATGAACAGACTGTGGAAAAGCACTTTCATTGAGATGAGTTGCCAAGCTTCTAAGAAATAACGAGTTTCCGAAATACCAGCAAATATTTTTTCCACCAATCTTGATGATACTTGGTGGTAATGATTACTATACAAATCCCACTTGGCTTACCAAATTTTGTTCTTCTAGGTTGAAGCGTTCGTCTACAGTAGCAGTTTTTATATTTAGGTTTCACTCTGTTCTCTCCTATATAGATAGATGAATATAGAACTCTAAATCCAACATGCTTTGTAATAGCTCCTTGAAACTTGACAAAATAAAGGAGTTCTCAGATTTGTCTCTATGGTTTGTTTCCTCTTCAAGTAGCCCTAGGCACAGACTGTGGAAAAGCAATTTCATTGAGAGGGGTTGCCAAGCTTCTAAGAAATAACGAGTTTCCGGAATACCAGCAAATATTTTTTAACCCAATCTTGATGATACTTGTTGCTAATGATCAGTACACAAATCCCACTTGGCTCACCAAATTTTGTTCTTCTAGGTTGAAGAGTTCGTGTACAGTAGCAGTTTTTATATTTAGGTTTCCCTCTGTTCTCTCCTATATAGATAGATGAATTTGGAACTCTAAATCCAACATGGTTTGTAGTAGCTCTTTGAAACTTGACAAAATAAAGGAGTTCTCAGTTTTGTCTCTATGGTTTGTTTCCTCTTCAAGTAGCCCTAGGCACAGACTGTGGAAAAACACTTTCATTGAGAGGGGTTGCCAAGCTTCTAAGAAATAACGAGTTTCCGAAATACCAGCAAATATTTCTTCACCCAATCTTGATGATACGTGATGGTAATGAAAAGTACACAAATCCCACTTGGCTCACCAAATTTTGTTTTGCTACGTTGAAGCCTTCGTTTACAGTAGCAGTTTTTATTTTCAGGTTTCACTCTGTTCTCTCCTATATAGATAGATGAATTTGGAACTCTAAATCCAACATGGTTTGTAGTAGCTCTTTGAAACTTGGCAAAATAAAGGAGTTCTCAGTTTCGTCTCTATGGTTTGTTTCCTTTTAAAGTAGCCCTAGGCACAGACTGTGGAAAGCACTTTCATTGAGATGGGTTGTCAAGCTTCTAAGAAATAACGAGTTTCCGAAATACCAGCAAATATTTTTCACACAATCTTGTTGATACTTGGTGGTAGTGATCAGTACACAAATCCCACTTGCCTCACCAAATTTTGACTTCTAGGTTGAAGCGTTCGTCTACAGTAGCCGTTTAATATTTAGGTGTCTCTCTGTTCTCTCCTATATAGATAGATGAATTTGGAACTCTAAATCCAACGTGGTTTGCAGTAGCTGTTTGAAACTTGACAAAATAAAGGAGTTCTCAGATTTGTCTCTATGGTTTGTTTCCTCTTCAAGTAGCCCTAGGCACAGACTGTGGAAAAGCACTTTCAATGAGAGAGTTTGCCAAGCTTCTAAGAAATAACGAGTTTCCGAAATACCAGCAAATATTTTTTCACCCAATCTTGATGATACTTGGTGGTAATGATTACTATACAAATCCCACTTGGCTTACCAAATTTTGTTCTTCTAGGTTGAAGCGTTCGTCTACAGTAGCAGTTTTTATATTTAGGTTTCACTCTGTTCTCTCCTATATAGATAGATGAATTTAGAACTCTAAATCCAACATACTTTGTAGTAGCTCCTTGAAACTTGACAAAATAAAGGAGTTCTCAGTTTTGTCTCTATGGTTTGTTTCCTCTTCAAGTAGCCCTAGGCACAGACTGTGGAAAAGCAATTTCATTGAGAGGGGTTGCCAAGCTTCTAAGAAATAACGAGTTTCCGAAATACCAGCAAATATTTTTTAACCCAATCTTGATGATACTTGTTGCTAATGATCAGTACACAAATCCCACTTGGCTCACCAAATTTTGTTCTTCTAGGTTGAAGAGTTCGTGTACAGTAGCAGTTTTTATATTTAGGTTTCCCTCTGTTCTCTCCTATATAGATAGATGAATTTGGAACTCTAAATCCAACATGGTTTGTAGTAGCTCTTTGAAACTTGACAAAATAAAGGAGTTCTCAGTTTTGTCTCTATGGTTTGTTTCCTCTTCAAGTAGCCCTAGGCACAGACTGTGGAAAAACACTTTCATTGAGAGGGGTTGCCAAGCTTCTAAGAAATAACGAGTTTCCGAAATACCAGCAAATATTTTTTCACCCAATCTTGATGATACGTGATGGTAATGAAAAGTACACAAATCCCACTTGGCTCACCAAATTTTGTTTTGCTACGTTGAAGCCTTCGTTTACAGTAGCAATTTTTATTTTCAGGTTTCACTCTGTTCTCTCCTATATAGATAGATGAATTTGGAACTCTAAATCCAACATGGTTTGTAGTAGCTCTTTGAAACTTGGCAAAATAAACGAGTTCTCAATTTTGTCTCTATGGTTTGTTTCCTTTTAAAGTAGCCCTAGGCACAGACTGTGGAAAGCACTTTCATTGAGATGGGTTGTCAAGCTTCTAAGAAATAACGAGTTTCCGAAATACCAGCAAATATTTTTCACACAATCTTGTTGATACTTGGTGGTAATGATCAGTACAAAAATCCCACTTGGCTCACCAAATTTTGTTCTTCTAGGTTGAAGCGTTCGTCTACAGTAGCAGTTTTTATATTTAGGTTTCTCTCTGTTCTCTACTATATAGATAGATGAATTTGGAACTCTAAATCCAACATGCTTTGTAGGAGCTCCTTGAAACTTGACAAAATAAAGTAGTTCTCAGTTTTGTCTCTATGGTTTGTTTCCTCTTCAAGTAGCCCTAGGAACAGACTGTGGAAAAGCACTTTCATTGAGAGGGGTTGCCAAGCTTCTAAGAAATAACGAGTTTCCGAAATACCAGCAAATATTTTTTCACCCAATCTTGATGATACTTGTTGCTAATGATCAGTACACAAATCCCACTTGGCTCCCCAAATTTAGTTCTTCCAGGTTGAAGCATTCGTGTACAGTAGCAGTTTTTATATTTAGGTTTCCCTCTGTTCTCTCCTATATAGATAGATGAATTTGGAACTCTAAATCCAACATGGTTTGTAGTAGCTCTTTGTAACTTGACAAAATAAAGGAGTTCTCAGTTTTGTCTCTATGGTTTGTTTCCTCTTCAAATAGCCCTAGGCACAGACTGTGGAAAAACACTTTCATTGAGAGGGGTTGCCAAGCTTCTAAGAAACAACGAGTTTCCTGAATACCAGCAAATATTTTTTCACCCAATCTTGATGATACGTGATGGTAATGAAAAGTACACAAATCCCACTTGGCTCACCAAATTTTGTTCTTCTAGGTTGAAGCGTTCGTCTACAGTAGCAGTTTTTATATTTAGGTTTCCCTCTGTTCTCTCCTATATAGATAGATGAATTTGGAACTCTAAATCCAACATGGTTTGTAGTAGCTCTTTGAAACTTGACAAAATAAAGGAGTTCTCAGTTTTGTCTCTCTGGTTTGTGACCTCTTCAAGTAGCCCTAGGCACAGACTGTGGAAAAACACTTTCATTGAGATGAGTTGCCAAGCTTCTAAGAAATATCGAGTTTCCGAAATACCAGCAAATATTTTTTACCCAAACTTGATGACACTTGGAGCTAATGATCAGTACACAAATCCCACTTGGCTCACCAAATTTTGTACTTCTTGGTTGAAGCGTTCGTCTACAGTAGCAGTTTTTATATTTAGGTTTCCCTCTGTTCTCTCCTATACAGATAGATGAATTTGGAACTCTAAATACAACATGGTTTGTAGTAGCTCTTTGAAACGTGACAAAATAAAGGAGTTCTCAGTTTTGTCTCTATGGTTTGTTTCCTCTTCAAGTAGCCTTAGGGCACAGACTGTGGAAAGCACTTTCATTGAGATGGGTTGCCAAGCTTCTAAGAAATAACGAGTTTCCGAATACCAGCAAATATTTTTTTAGACAATCTTGTTGATACTTGGTGGTAATGATCAGTACACAAATCCCACTTGGCTCAACAAATTTTGTTCTTCTAGGTTGAAGCGTTCGTCTACAGTAGCAGTTTTTATATTTAGGTTTCTCTCTGTTCTCTCCTATATAGATAGATGAATTTTGGAACTCTAAATCCAACATGGTTTGTAGTAGCTCTTTGAAACTTGACAAAATAAAGGAGGTCTCAGATTTGTCTCTATGGTTTGTTTCCTCTTCAAGTAGCCCTAGGCACAGACTGTGGAAAAGCACTTTCATTGAGAAGGGTTGCCAAGCTTCTAAGAAATAACGAGTTTCGAAATACCAGCAAATATTTTTTCACCCAAATTGATGATTCTTGGTGGTAATGATCAGTACACAAATCCCACTTGGCTCACGAAATTTTGTTCTTCTAGTTTGAAGCGTTCATCTACAGTAGCATTTTTTATATTTAGGTTTCCCATTGTTCTCTCCTATATAGATAGATGAATTTGGAACTCTAAATCCAACATGGTTTGTAGTAGCTCTTTGAAACTTGACAAAATAAAGGAGTTCTGAGATTTGCCTCTATGGTTTGTTTCCTCTTAAAGTAGCCCTAGGCACAGACTGTGGAATAGCACTTTCATTGAGAGGGGTTGCCAAGCTTCTAAGAAATAAGGAGTTTCCGAATACCAGCAAATATTTTTTCACCCAATCTTGATGATACTTGGTGGTAATGATCAGTACACAAATCCCACTTGGCTTACCAAATTTTGTTCTTCTAGGTTGAAGCGTTCGTCTACAGTAGCAGTTTTTATATTTAAGTTTCCCTCGGTTCTCTCCTATATAGATAGATGAATTTGGTACTCTAAATCCAACATGGTTTGTAGTAGCTCTTTGAAACTGACAAAATAAAGGAGTTCTCAGCTTTCTCTCTATGGTTTGTTTCCTCTTCAAGTAGCCCTAGGCACAGACTGTGGAAAAGCACTTTCATTGAGAGGGGTTGCCAAGCTTCCAAGAAATAACGAGTTTCCGAAATACCAGCAAATATTTTTTCACACAATCTTGTTGATACTTGGTGGTAATGATCAGTACACAATCCCACTTGGCTCACCAAATTTTGTTCTTCTAGGTTGAAGCGTTCGTCTACAATAGCAGTTTTTATATTTAGGTTTCTCTCTGTTCTCTCCTATATAGATAAATGAATTTGGAACTCTAAATCCAACATGGTTTGTAGTAGCTCTTTGAAACTTGACAAAATAAAGGAGGTCTCAGATTTGTCTCTATGGTTTGTTTACTCTTCAAGTAGCCCTAGGCACAGACTGTGGAAAAGCACTTTCATTTGAGAGGGGTTGCCAAGCTTCTAAGAAATAACGAGTTTCCGAAATACCAGCAAATATTTTTTCACCCAATCTTGATGATACTTGGTGGTAATGATCAGTACACAAATCCCACTTGGCTCATCAAATTTTGTTCTTCTAGGTTGAAGCGTTCGTCTACAGTAGCAGTTTTTATATTTAGGTTTCCCTCTGTTCTCTCCTATACAGATAGATGAATTTGGAACTCTAAATACAACATGGTTTGTAGTAGCTCTTTGAAACGTGACAAAATAAAGGAGTTCTCAGTTTTGTCTCTATGGTTTGTTTCCTCTTCAAGTAGCATTAGGCACAGACTGTGGAAAGCACTTTCATTGAGATGGGTTGCCAAGCTTCTAAGAAATAACGAGTTTCCGAAATACCAGCAAATATTATTTTAGACAATCTTGTTGATACTTGGTGGTAATGATCAGTACACAAATCCCACTTGGCTCACCAAATTTTGTTCTTCTAGGTTGAAGCGTTCGTCTACAGTAGCAGTTTTTATATTTAGGTTTCTCTCTGTTCTCTCCTATATAGATAGATGAATTTGGAACTCTAAATCCAACATGGTTTGTAGTAGCTCTTTGAAACTTGACAAAATAAAGGAGGTCTCAGATTTGTCTCTATGGTTTGTTTCCTCTTCAAGTAGCCCTAGGCACAGACTGTGGAAAAGCACTTTCATTGAGAGGGGTTGCCAAGCTTCTAAGAAATAACGAGTTTCGAAATACCAGCAAATATTTTTTTCACCCAAATTTGATGATTCTTGGTGGTAATGATCAGTACACAAATCCCACTTGGCTCACGAAATTTTGTTCTTCTAGTTTGAAGCGTTCATCTACAGTAGCATTTTTTATATTTAGGTTTCCCTTTGTTCTCTCCTATATAGATAGATGAATTTGGAACTCTAAATCCAACATGGTTTGTAGTAGCTCTTTGAAACTTGACAAAATAAAGGAGTTCTGAGATTTGCCTCTAAGGTTTGTTTCCTTTTAAAGTAGCCCTAGGCACAGACTGTGGAATAGCACTTTCATTGAGAGGGGTTGCCAAGCTTCTAAGAAATAAGGAGTTTCCGAATACCAGCAAATATTTTTTCACCCAATCTTGATGATACTTGGTGGTAATGATCAGTACACAAATCCCACTTGGCTTACCAAATTTTGTTCTTCTAGGTTGAAGCGTTCGTCTACAGTAGCAGTTTTTATATTTAAGTTTCCCTCGGTTCTCTCCTATATAGATAGATGAATTTGGTACTCTCAATCCAACATGGTTTGTAGTAGCTCTTTGAAACTGACAAAATAAAGGAGTTCTCAGTTTTGTCTCTATGGTTTGTTTCCTCTTCAAGTAGCCTAGGCACAGACTCTGGAAAAGCACTTTCATTGAGAGGGGTTGCCAAGCTTCCAAGAAATAACGAGTTTCCAAAATACCAGCAAATATTTTTTCACACAATCTTGTTGATACTTGGTGGTAATGATCAGTATACAAATCCCACTTGGCTCACCAAATTTTGGTCTTCTAGGTTGAAGCGTTCGTCTACAGTAGCAGTTTTTATATTTAGGTTTCCCTCTGTTCTCCTATATAGATAGATGAATTTGGAACTCTAAAACCAACATGTGTTTGTAGCATCTTTGAAACTTGACAAAATAAAGGAGTTCTCAG